>NC_028354.1:2136943-2160987 GCF_000741045.1 Vigna radiata var. radiata
TAATTAGTAATAGGCTCTTTTCACCAAGGAATTGGGTTAAGGGTAATTGAGAAAGTATGCATGTCAATTAGATAAATAAGTGAAGTAAAATAGAAGAGTAGCTATATGAGAGTGAATAAGATGAAATTGTAAGCCCCAACAACACCATTGATCCATAGTTCTCAAAAACCAATTGAATCAATTGCATTGCATGTTTATTTTTGTTCTTTGCATACAACCACCAATATTATTCTCTTCTCAAGTCTTACGCGATTAGGTTACATGAAAGTTAAGGCCTAAGAGTCCTTTCGGAAAACGATACTCAGACTTACCCGTTTATTTTACTTGATAACGATCTGGTACACTTGCCACATATTTAACAGGAACCATAAGGAAATGGTGCAGAAAGAGTGGAGAAAAGAGAAAGGAAACAAAAGATAGAAAATGCAATGAGAATGGACAGGTCCAAAAGGATGCAATGTTGGACGATGATGAAGCATTTGATGGTGGGAAGAGATGCATGGGTTTTAAAAAAGAATGAGCAAAACAAAAAGATAATGAGTTTGCGGGATATTGAGTTAAAGCTAAAAAGGTTGGAGTATTCAAAAGTTGATGACTTTCAAAATGACATGAGGAATGTGTTCTCTTATCCATTGGGGTATCCTCCAAAAAGTGAAATTCACAAAGTTGCTAGAGAGATTAGTCACACTTTTGATTTAAAGTGGAAAAATATGAAAAAGAAGTGAATATTAGAAAAAAAAAATAGTAATAAACTTTATCTTTGTGCTTTATTCAATCAAATAACGATTTTAAAGTTTGAATATTTTTTTATATTTTAATGAGGTTATGTATTTTTTTAATTTATATTTTCACGATAATATGATATATGATCAAATACTGTGTTTCTAAATTATATACACTGGTGCGAAATTAGGTATAAAAAAATTAGTTTAATTTTTGAAACATAATTAAACAACTGAGTAAAATTTTATTGACATGTGAAAACTATTTTAAAAAAAGATGAATTTAACATTGTTTAAATATAATAAGAAAACACATATGGTTTATGGTTTAATGAATTTAATGGCATTATAACTAAATAAAAAAAATTGTAACAATAAATAAAAATAAAAACCTTTATCAAAGTCATCTAAAAGTATCACAGACAATCTAATTAAGTATATATATATATATATATATATATATATATATTATAATTAAATGCAATTATTATAATTTAATATTAGTTTATGTAATATAAAACAATGAGTCTTTAATGTATAGCTTTTAATATGATAATTATTAGATAATGCAGTTAGATTTAGGTTAAAATTTTTTTAAAAAAATATTACCATACTTTTTTCTCTTTTCATTTTATTAAGGGTATTATAATTTTTCATAAAAATATAAGAAAACAAAATGCATTATGATTTTTAATAGAGTTTTAAAATAACAGAATATAAACTAATGAAATAAGTGTGAAAAAATATTCATTACTAAAAAGAAATGAGATCAATGTTTTATCAAGAAAAAATAATTAAACAAGTTGATGAAAGAATAAATTTGTTTTTCTGATATGAGCAAAACAAAAAGATAATGAGTTTGCGGGATATTGAGTTAAAGCTAAAAAGGTTGGGGTATTCAAAAGTTGATGACTTTGCATATGACATGAGGAATGTGTTTTCTTATCTATTGGGGTATCCTCCAAAAAATGAAATTCACAAAGTTGCAAGAGAGATTAGTCAAGCTTTTGAGTTAAGGTGGAAGAATATGAAAAAGAAGTGAATATTAGAATAAGAAAATTTGTAATAAACTTTATCTTTGTACGTTATTCAATAAAATAACGATTTTAAAGTTTTAATATTATTTTATATTTAATGAGGTTATGTATTTTTGTAATTTATATTTTCATGATAATATGATATATAGTCAAATCATGTGTTTATAAATTATATACACTAGTACAAAATTAGGTATAAGAAAATTAGATTAATGTTTGAAACATATTTAAACAACTAATTAAATGAATTTTTATTGACATGTTACAACTATTTTAAAAAACTGAATTTAACATTGTTTAAATATAAGAATACTTACATGGTTTATGGTTTAGTGAATTTAATTTCATTATAACTAAATAAAAAAATTTGTGACAATAATTAAAAATAAAAACCTTTATCAAAGTCATCTAAAAATAGAATTGAGTCTTGAAATTATCAATGTCGGAAAATTAATATTATTAGTTTTAGTTAGAAAATTTTATGTATATTAGAGTTGTCAAAATGGGTTACAACCTACGGGCTAACCTGGTCCAGCACGGGTTCAGACCGGGTTGGGTTTTAAAAAATGTTTTTTTATTTATGCAGATCAATTTTGAACTCAGCTCATCCGAGTTGAACCCGTAGTAAGCCAGATTGACTCACCAACCCACTTACCTAATTTTATTTTATTAATTTATTATTTTATGAAACCCTAAAAATACTGTCTTCACTCACCGTGTATACCAAAGAAGAAACCTACTCTCGCGAATCGCTGTCACGGTGCTCTAATCTCACTTCACTGTTTGAAAGTCTTCAAGGTGCAAGGTAAAACACTCTTCCTTTTTTCTTCTCTTTTCTTGATATTTCTGTTTTCTCACTTCTCTTTCTTTTTTTTTTCGAAAACCCTATAATGATTTGCGATGTGAGTGAGAGTGAAAGGAAAAGTCGAGAATCACAAACGAAGAGTGCCTAGTGGAAAGGAAGTTGTTAGGGAAAAGGAATCAAGGTATGAAAGTTGTTTATTATGTTTAATTGAATGTGCATTGAATTCCATGCTTCTCGCTATTCCTTTATATTCATATGGGTATTGATAAATTGAGTATGAAATATTTGTTAAATTGATGTTGATTTGTTTGGGTGATTTAATATATTATGATGATGGAAAATTGTATGAATATTGACATGTGTTTTTGTGTTTATGAAATAAACGAATTGGGAGTGCAGTAATAGGGTGACTTCTTGCACTAGTGCAAACAAGGCCTTTAACGTCACCCTTTAGACGTCTGATCCTCGAATGTCATATGTAAAAAATGACCGATGGCATTTTTCGTAAATAAAACAACTATTTAGACGTCGGCTATGAGGGGCTCGACTTCTAAAGCCATTTAGACATCTATTGTGGGGGAACCGACTTCTAAATCCTCAGGTCAAAAATCTAAAAAGTTACTTTTTGACTCTATTTAGACGTCTGATCCCGTCACTCCAACTTCTAAAGCACTTTAGACGTCTGTTGTTAGGGGAACCGACGTCTGTAGATGTTTGTTATGGCGGGAACCGACTTCTAAATACTCAGCCCAGAAATTTAAAAACTCACTTTTTGACTCCATTTAGACGTTTGATCCCGCCACTCTGACTTCTAAAGCACTTTAGACGTCTGTTGTAAGGGGAACCGACTTCTGTAAACGTCTGTTATGGGGGGAACTGACTTCTAAATGTCTGCATTAAAGCACTGTGAACGCAAGGCAGCAGTTACGCGCACTCATTGTTCATCATCTTCCTCGCATTTTCTCTCCACGGGCTACATTTTTCAGGTTCGTTTTCTCAGTTTTGCACTGTTTAAAATTAATTTTACTCCGATTACATTACTCTTTGATGAATTATTTTTCATTTGAATCGATTAAAATACGTTTTCGTTGAGTATTTGTGCAGTTTTGCTCGTATCCTTGGGCAGCGTTCTTGGGCGGCGATTTCTTGCGTTTTGCAGTCCTCCAATCCCTTCCACTACATTATTAAAACCATCCAATACAAAAAAAAAAAAGTACAATACATTATCTTCAACTAAATTATAAAGTTGTAAACTCGAATCACCATGTGCCAAGAGCAACTCGAGAGGCCTCAAGCGGAGAAAGATCCTATCAAATACGACAACATTTTAGACGTCTGACCTATAGAGTCCGACGTCTATATAGACGTCTGACCTATATAGTCCGACGTCTATATCGACGTCTGATCTATAGGGTCTGAGGTCCCATTAACGTGACCCACTTTAGACGCCGGTTCAGGATCTGACGTTATAAGCCCAAAATAGCTGACGTTAAACAACATTTTTCCAGTAGTGTTGCCACAAGATATCCAAACCTTGTAGTAGAGGGAGAAACATAGAAACTAGAAACCACACAATGCATAATACAAAAATCAGGAAGATAATATATGCAAGTACCATTTGAGGAATGTAGGTGTAAACAAGGAACCAACCTGGTGAGTTAGATAGTGATCTGGATGATTGACCAAAAAGAAGTGCACTCACAGATTTATCAGGGTCTGATGGAATATCTATAATAAGCACCTGAATACACAATATTACTATAAGTAAAAATGTGAGTAGCTAGTGCATGACAACTCAATCACTACTGCAATTTTCTTGAATTCATCACTAGTGATAAAGATACACAAAAAACTGTATTGCTTTGTTGTAGTAAAAGAAGACCCAAAAAACTAATAAATATTCAACTGAAATCTATCATTTATTGTAAAAGTATTATATTATATATGCATCTCCAATTCTTCACTATTCAAGCTAATCAAATAGAATATAACAATTTTCAACTTTCAACAGTAAGACTTTTATACAGTATACAGAAAATTAAAATAATTTTTTTACCATATTAACAGGCTTCCTCATCATAATTGTGATTGTGATATATTTAATTTTTTTTAAAATACATTATATAAAAACGATCATAATCTAATACTTTTACAACAAATGAAATATTTATAAAGAAGGAATTGTTAAAATAAAAGTTTACACGTAATGTTTCTTTTTTTCACCACATCTTTTGTTCTTTTTCCTATTTATATTATTTATGTCACTATACATATTCAGTCAAGGTTCATACATTGTAGATGAAATAATTTGTTTCTTATGATTCCTACCTTCAAATAATGATATTATTTATTACATTTACTTCATTCTTTTTTGTAATATTTTTTCTGTAACTTTTATTTAGGTAATTGAGCCTTAAGACAGTCTTGGGAGTTCCATTATTATTACAGAAGAAAATGAATTCTGAAACCGTAGATGATAATTTGAATTATTCTTTGCCACCAACCATGGAAGATATTGAGAATGAGGGTAAATATTTGGATAGAGAAAGTAAGAGACCTAAGATAAGTACTTAAAAAGTTTGGGATCATTTTACAAAAATTGGTATTAAAGATGGTAAAGAAAAGACAAAGTGCAATGGATGTGGTGCAGAGTATGTTATTGGTGCATCAAAAATAGGGACCTCATGAATGTTGTGTCATTTGTCAAAGTGTTTGGTCCTAAAGAAATTAAAAGACAATGATATGTGGAAAATGATAATTGATCATGCTAAAAAATCAATATGTAGGGAAATTGACCAAAATCTTGTAGATGACCTTATTTCAATGGCTATTATTCAACATGGGCTTCCATATAATTTTGTTGAATATAAGTGGATTAAAGAATTACTTGTATATCTAAATCCAGATGTAAAAGTTCCAAGTAGGAATACAATTTTTTCTAATATTTCAAAGAAATTTCATGAACACAAAGAGAGGGTAAAACTTGCAATGTGTAAATCTCATAGTAGAATTTGTTTAACATCTGATTGTTGGGCTTCTATAAATTAAAAAGGGTTTATCTATTTGACTGCTCATTTTGTTGATGCTGATTGGAAGTTGAATAGTAAGATTATTTCCTTTTGTAAAATGGAACCTCCCCATATTGGTAATGATTTTGCACAATTTTTTTTTGCTTTGTTGCTTGACTGAGAAATAGATAGGAAGACTTTTTCTATCACATTATACAATGCTAGTGCCAATGAGGTGTTGCATAAAATTTTGAGTGAGCAATTGAAATTGCAAAATAGTTTTATATGTAATGGTGATTACTTTCATGTAAGGTGTAGCGCACATGTCTTGAATATTATTGTGTAAGAGGGATTAAAGGTGGCTTCTGATGCTTTGCAAAAGATTATAGAGAGTATAAAATATGTGAGAGGATCAGAGGCAAGAAAAATTGCATTTAAAGAATGTGTTCTGCAAGTAAGGGGTATTGATTCCAAAGTAGGTTTGAAAATGGATGTTCTTACTAGATGAAATTATACCTATCTTATGCTTGAGAGTGCAATTAGATATCGATGTTCCTTTGGAAGTCTAGCTATTCATGATATAAGTTATGTTCATTTTCTCTCAAATGATGAGTGGAAAAGGGCTAAAAAATGTGTGAGTTCTTGAAGCCATTTTATGTAATGACTAATTTGATTTTAGGTTCTTCTTATCCAACTTCTAATCATTACTTCATGCAAGTTTGTTGCGGGACAATGTTAAAGTGATGATTCGACGATTAAAGATATGTCATTGAATATGATGAACAAGTTTAATAAGTATTGGGATCAATATTGTGACATTCTTGCTATTGCGGCTATTCTTGATCCATGGATGAAGTTTGAAGTAATTTAGTTTTGTTAGAGAAAGATTAATCCTTCTACTTGTGAAGAAAAGCTTAATTTTTTAAAGGATAACATGTATAAGTTGTTTGAAGAATATGTCAAATTAAATTCAATTGAGTCAAACACTTCAAGTTCTCAAGGTTCCCTTCCAACACAACAACCTTTTTTTACTAATGATGAGTCGGTGATGGATGCATTTGATGTAAGTTTTTAATTCTCAACTTATTTTATTTTATTTCTTACTTATAATGAATGACATATTAAATATATTTCATGATGTTTTAGGAATATGTGGGTTATTTGAGCCAACATGTTAATGATGTTGGAAAACAGGTAGGCGTCGTTTTACACCAAGAGGGGGGGGGGGGTGAATTGGTGAGTTTTCAAAATCAGAGTCTTTTTGCATTCTTTAAAATAAAGTTGAAAACTTTATAAGTCTTTCTTGAAACACAAGTAATGAAAAATGTGTGCAGCGGAAAATCATAGTTGACTATGCAATTGATACAATTGATTGAATAGAAAAGAGTAGGGATAGAGAAATCAAACACTGGTTTTTATACTGGTTCGACCAACAATACCTACATCCAGTGTCCTTCCAAACCCAAGAAGCAAATGCACTATAATGGTCAAGGTTCTTACAACAAGGCTTTTATAGAAGAGCTCCACGTCAAAAATATAAAACACCTCTCTAACCCTCTAACCAAAATATAGGCATACAACACAACAAGACTTGCAGCAAGATATCCCCTCTCCTACAATCTGCAAAACCACTTTGAACAATCCTCAAAGTGAATCAGACTCCATGAGTCTATCCCCTATAGTCACAACAGGTACAAACAACAATCACCACAGATGCTAAACCATATTCTTGATCAAACCAGAAACACCTCAATGTGCAGAATGTGATCAAGCAATGAGCGCACAATCAGTCTCCCTTTGAATCTCCTTCAAGAAAGATCACCACCGTTTTCTTGATGAGTTCTTGGAGCTCTATAATATCTAAGAATTCAATCTGAAACAAAATGTGAAAATGTTAGATCATCAAAAGTCTCAGAACAACTTCGTGTTCCATCAATTTATAGATTTCTGTTTAACAAACATTCTCTGAGTCGATTAAGCTACTAATATAGTCGACTATGTTATGACAGTTATCACAACGCAGTCAAACTAGTAGCATTCTATCAAACAAATTAAAAACTCATTTAATACAACTAACTTTTGAAAATACAGCCGTTACTGTTCATGAGCATAACAAAATTTCAAACCAATCAACTAATATAGTCGAATATGTGGCACACACAGTCAACTTCGACATGTAAGAACATTATGAAATTCTTTCCTTCTCAAAATCTCACACAACACTGATGCTCAAAATCTGTACAAAGATTTTAGTATAGTCGATTCAATTAATAATGGAGTCGACTTTACTGCAGCTTTGTCACACAATTATAAGTTCACCAAAGTGCTTGTGGTTTTCATGCATTAAAACATATGCAATGAATCCAGAAATGATGTAACAAGGACAAACTCAATAAGTATGCATTCACATAGCATCATATCACAAAAACATGTTCAACAGATATATCCAATATTCAACATAAGAACATGTAACACAACAACAACATATGTGTGTTATTAAGCAATGTGTTGTCATCATAAAAAACCAGAGTGATATAGATATTGTGTTGTCAACAATCTCAACAATCTCCCCTTTTTTTGATGATGCACAACCATGATTAATAACCAACCATGTTTGTACAATCAGATACAAAACAAAGTAACAAATGATATAAAATAGTTCAAATACTCTGCATGTAACATAATCAATCAACAGCAAAATATCAACAACAAATACTCTGCATGTCTCCCCCTTTCATAAAGCTTTAATAAATTCTCTCCCCCTTTGTGTATTAACAAAAAAGGAGTGCTTCTAGATATAATATGCTGATGTGTCAAACAAATATGCATTAGTAAAATTGTGCAATTATTATGAAATGCAATGATGATCCCCTTATCACATTTAATCACATATAAAAGATAACTCCCCCTGAAATGCAGGTATGTGAGTAAGTATGTGCTTGAGTGAAATACGCCCCCTGTCATTATGCATAGATATCAAAACCAGATTAGATGCGCAATGCAGTACAATCAGTCAGAGTATATAAACAATATAGCACAAAATTGTATCAAAGATAAGATTTCAAGCAATTCTATCAGCAATGATACAAAATTCAAAAATCTCACAATATTATCTTAATCAAGATAAGCATAATCATATCAGAGCAGAGATAAATTGCAGATTAATCAAGTTAAGCAATCAATCAACAAAAGATAACCAAATTCCAGAATTAGAATTTATAACCCTGTTACGATGGAGTCGATTGAATTATTTCCACAGTCGAATACATTGCTTGCAATTGATGTTGAGTTCAACTTGTAGTTTCCAAAGCAATGTTTTTCCTGCAAAACCTCTCAAAGATCTCATGTAGATCAATTATTTTAGTTATACAAGAAATGTAATCAATAAGAAGTCAAAATGTAAAGATGTGTAATGAATCAAGCATAATCGACTTCACACATATCACAGTTGAATCAATAATAATTCAACACAAAGGAGTTTCAATCAAACAGATTAAGAAGTTGAAATTGATTCAAACCATATTTCATTTCCTTGTTAAAATGATATTACATTTGGATAGACATAGAACAAGGAACCTAAAGCAAATGGCATTATAAGTTGTACACGAAAGAAACAAAAAATAACAACTACAATAGGCTTTTTGAACCAAGATTTAAGTTTTCTTTCTCTTATTATTAACAAAATGCTGAAGGATCATATCACTTTCATTATCTTCAGTCTCTTCTCCTTCAGTTTCCTCATCCTCACTTTCTTGAGACGAGCCTTCAAGAGAGCTTGCTTCTTTAGAAGGTACCTTTTCTTCATTTTGTTGAGCCCTATCATTCTACTCATCAAGCTTCCTTTTTATGTCCTTTAACTCGCTCAGAACAATCCTTTCAAACTCATTCCGCACCCTGTACTGATTGATTCCAGAGGATGATGCAACATTATCATTCCTCACAGCTTCACCTTTATATGTCCATCCTTCAGAAGTTTTCACCATGTGCATCAGGTGAAGAGCAGCCTTGTCAATGCAGCATGTTCGTTGATATTGTTCACTGGATTCACCAATGCAGTCCACTCCACAGCGAATGAGTACTTTTGAGATAAAAACACAATAAGGTAGTTTTCCAGATTCTGATTTAGTTACTTTCAGCATGTTGTCAGAAATAGTTGCTAGCCAGTCCACTTGAGTGTTCCCCAATAAATAAATAAATTGCTTCGTTCTTTACATTTGGGCAACACCATTTTAAAGCACCAATACCTTGTAATGAAGAAAAAAAAAATTTCATCTCTAATAAAAATAAAACATATAATATGGGAAAATAAACAAAATTTAAGAAATATCTATATATTCTGCTTTGTTGCAAAGTCAATCAATTTTCCTTCCATCTATATTCAACATCTATAGCTTCAGAAAAAATGCATTTTGACTGGTAAGGTCTTTGATATTTTAATTTCACAATTAAAACTCCATTCAAAGTAAGTTCTTTGGCAGTGTCGATAGCTTCTTCACTTGAGATCTAAAATCACAAACAAATATGAAAGTTAATATCAGTAATTTTATAAAGCATGGATAAATTATCATGACTCAGTTAGCGATGCTTCCTCCATAAAAGGGAATTAATACCCTTCAAGCCTTCAATTAATGTAACTTTTGCATGCATATAAAGAACAAAAATATCAGGTGTAAGACTAGAGGCACACCAGATTATCTTAAATGACACAAAACTCTTTATTAGGCACAGATAAACTATGAAAAAGGTTTATGGCTTACTTGAATAACTCCGTCTAGTATATTAATATCCATTCAATTCAACAATTATGCATGTGTTATGGAAAGAGTACACAAAAGCTTATAATATTAATTTATTCATAATATTAATCTAGTTACCAGAGATATCTGCAACACAACTAAAATTAAACATAAAAACAAGGAAAAACCATAATGATTTTACAACAGACGAACATTTCAGAATCAAATGTAATTGGAATTTGAGAAATGATCTGAAGACTATGATGAAGTTCATGTACCTTGTTTCTCTACCACTTTATAGATATGAAGTTAAACTTATGAAACTCTTCATAACATATTGAGTAGCAATGTTTTCTTCTAGTACTAAGTGTGTGTTGAACAACTTAACAGTGATTAATGCGTATGAGAGGGAAGAAAACAGAAATTCTTCAGTATCTCATAATACGAGTATAGAGAAACAAGAATCCAGCTGTAGTCACCTTCGGTTAAGAGTACAACAAGATGATAAACTTGGAATTTGCTTATCCCTCTAACAAATCCTTACAATGTTTTAAGAAATCACTCCTATGTAACCTGGTACTATATGTTTCTTGAGGAACCCTCAACCATGATTAGTCATTGGCAAAGTTATGAAAACATTAAAAATCAAATGTACATTTATCCCTCAAATGTACATATAACCACATTAAAGGCACACAATTTGGCATTAATCAAGAAAATGCAGCAAACATTTAAGGAGAAAGGGGGAAATGATGTCCCAAACCTTGTGAGTTGCTCTTGTCTCAAGCCATTGAGCAATGGAGAATAAGAAGACAATGACACCAGCCTCCCAAAAACTAGCCTCCCAAAAATCTTGTAAAGCAACAGTGCTACACACTACAAGATATAAAAATGAAACATAAGAAACAGGACATTTTTTACGTGTAAACTAACAAGTGTTGTTATTTTCTTTGGAAAGTAAACTACAATAGTATAGCCTACCATTTTTGAGTAAGGAATCAATAAATTACAATTCAAATCAAAGTACCTGCCAATAGAACTAGAATGTTGATATTAAGAGTAAGAGCCTTAATGGATGCAATGGCCCTAAGTAGAACCTTAGGGAAGCCATTGACAACAAAAACAAGTGCCAACCATTCCAAAGGGTGATATATATATTTCAAGAAAGAAAGTGCCAGAAACAAGCCACACACTATTGTAGTTAAATCTGACCATTTCTTTTCATTCTCAATCTCTCCCTACAGTCTCAAACTAGCTACCGTAATAGAGAATGAAGAGATGGCAGCAATTTCTATAATGCTACCACATGCTACCATAATGACTTTTACAACTTTTTTAACTAGTGAAGCGGTGGCTCAACACCAACATTTTAAACAGATCCAAGATGTAAGATACCACAATGTAAACCACTATTCCCAAACTACTGTTTTAACTAAGATTAACATTCTTTCCTTTAATAGTAAATGAGTACATTTACTGTAAACTAAGGCAGTTTTAATTCCTCCCCTCCTCGAACTATACATGACTTCGTTACATGACATTGCTCTTTCTAAAACCGCGTGCTATAATTTAGGGAAACTAAATATGTCCATGATACCAAGTCTCTTCCGATATTCTATAGCTAACCAAGCCACAAAAGACAAGTATGCTAAAAGAAAACAAGCGCGCCTGACAAGAACAACATTGACATGCCAAGGAAATATCCATGTTGTGAAAGATTGATATATAGATGATAGCAGTATATGGTGTGAATTATCCCAACACAGAACAACAAACCCTAAAACCCATAATTTTACCCAACATCAACTCTAAAATCCCAAATTTCAATGTCCACTAAAAAATAATCAAACTTTCTCAAATGAGAATGCCACAAACAACAATTGGAACCAAAAATTGAAGGGACCACGTTACCTGCAACTATCCAAAACACACCTCACACAGAAAAATAGGAACCGTGATAATCACCAAGATGGAATCGGTACTCAGGTTTTGACCTACACGAGGATGCCAAAATCGCAATCCTACGATAACAACGACGATAGCTGTTAAACAAAAACTATTAGGACCAGAGACAAACACAAAAAGGGAAATCAATCAACGTAAAAATGTAAAACAGTGGACAATCATACCTTCGTACTGCTTCAATACGAGTGAAAACCAACCACAATAATGCCTTCTTCTTGCCCTAATTTTAATACGGAGAAATCACTAGAAAAGAGCGGAAGAGAGGAATGCCGAGAAATACGAGTGAGAGGGATGAGATGAAGAGCGGAAGAGAGGAATGAGAGTGAGAGGGAACGTGAAATGAAATCTAACGAGAGGGAAATATGAAAATTTAGAAAAGAAGAGATATTATATCTGGTTTCTAAAACTACGTTATTATACATGTTTGTCATTGTAGTTTATATTATAACTAATATGCGAAACTACGTTATAATATGTCTTAAACTTATTTACAGTTTGCCACCGCGTTTCATATTATAACTGATTTACAAAACTACGTTATAATATGTCCCTATTATAACGGATAATTTTTGTACGTTATAATATAGGTCGTTATAAAAAGTCATTTTTCCACTAATGGATTAAACTGTGTTTTGAATGAAGTCGATTATGCTTAATGTATTATACATCTTTACATTTTGAACCTCTTCGTGAAATCACAACAGGACAATCACAATCTTCACAATATTGAGAGAAGTAGTTGATTACGTTTCCAGAACACCTCAATGTGTAGTATGATCAAGTCTTTCTTTCAGCACGACAACCTTGCTCTTAAAGTAACTATCCAAGACAGATCTATACGGTCTTCTTGATAAGTTCTTGCAGCTTTTCACAGAGATTAAAATCTGAAACAATAGAATGAAAATGTTAGAATAAAAAAAGTCTTTGTAGAATACAAAATTGCGTCTATTTATAGTTTTCTATCAAACAAACGCTCCCGTAGTCGACTTCACTACTAATACGGTCGAATTTCAGTTAGACAGTTTGATGGCAATGCTCTAGTATGACAAGCCAAATCTAGAAGCAAATCAAGCCATAAGATAATGGATGAAGATTGCGGAATTTGGTGCTGGTGAAAGGTGTTGATAGCTCATGGTTTTGATGAGTTTGAATGGTGATGGAAGGTGTGTTTAGTGGTTCTCTAAGAGAGGTTGGGCCAACTCTTGGAGGAAGGTGGCTAGAGGAGGCCACTTGGGTTGCTCTAGCCTAGGGTGACCTTAAAAGAGTAGTATGGCACAAAAATGGCAGCATAACTTTACTCTAAATCAAAGGTGATTACATGATGGAGAACACCTCTATTTATAGGCTAAGGTGTCTCAAAATGGGCTTAAACTTTAACCTAAAAGAGCCACCTTGGTTGTCTTGGAGAGCAAGGAGATATCCTCTCCAATAAGAGAGAGACAAGTGGCAAAAATCCTCTTAAATGAGAGAGTGACATGTGGCCACTACCTATGGAAAAACTCTGCATTCCTAGAGTGACACATGGCCACTAACTAGGAGGAAAACTTTCCAATGGGAAGCCTCCACATCTCTAGG
This sequence comes from Vigna radiata var. radiata, assembly GCF_000741045.1. NCBI lineage: Eukaryota > Viridiplantae > Streptophyta > Magnoliopsida > Fabales > Fabaceae > Vigna > Vigna radiata. The sequence goes on from NC_028354.1 coordinate 2,150,792, forward strand.
ACGAAATCTTGCTCCCTTGTCCTCCAAACTTAGCCAAAATGTTGACCCCTTGGTCAACACACCCATTTTGGATATCCAAGCATAGTCAACTTTGGGTCTTGACCCTTTGTTGACTTGTTTGGTCAAAATCCTATTCTACTTTGCCCAAAATACAAGGCCCAATTGAAATTATACACTACTAGGCCCATAATACCAAGCCCAAATAAAATCTAGACTACTTGGCCTATAATACAAAGCCCAAATAAAATCTAGACTACTTGGCCCAAAATTATTCTTACTCTACTAGATCTCCATGATGACTTAAGATGGCCCAAGAGAAAGAGTCTAGGCCCATCTTCCATAGATGTCTCCAACTCTTCATGAATGTGCTAGGTCATGGAAAGGGGTATTCCATCATTCCCTCCCTCTTGAAAAAGGATTTGCCCTCAAATGTTCTTGTTCTTTTATGACAAAAACCTTTTTCTTATTATTGGTCAATTTGTGTATCTTTCCACCAGGATCAAAGATCCATATGCAAGTGTCATCAAACTCAAAACCAATAATCTTATGAGCCATAAACAACATGCATCTAGATGAATGATTTAAATAAGACCTTCTTCTTATTTTAAAAGAATTTACTTGAAATCTTTGAAGGTCTACTCCACTTAATTGTTTGTGTTTACTTTGAGTTAATTGTATCCTAAAAGGTAACATCAACTCAAAGTTTGATTTGGAAGAATTTGAGGAATTAAAAATAGTGGGAGGTGAAAAAGAAGTTGAAATTTCAAAAGTAAAAAATGGAGTTATGAAAGATAGTTGGATGTATTGAGAAAAATTTAAGGATTGGAAAACTCCCCTCATCATCTTAGTCTCAACCTTAATTATGGGAGTGGTAGAGTGCTTTAGTAACTCTTCCTCTTCTTCTTTTATCTCAATCTCTTCTTTTTCTCTCTTTTCTTTCTCATTCCATTCTTTTATCTTTTTCTCTTCATACTCTCTTTTTCTTTCCTCCTCCTTTTTCTCTGTTCTTACTTGCTCCTCTCTCTCTTTGTTCTTTCTCTCTTTTCTCATGATCCTCTTTCTCCCTTTGTTCTTTCTTCTTTCTGTTGTCTTCCTCTCTTCTTCTCTTTATCTTCCTTAAATCCTTTTGGACTTTTTCTTGTTTTTTTATTAAGAATTCTAAGCTCTTCTTCCAACTTAGCAAGATACTCTTCTCTTTCAATTCTTTCTTGTTCTTTGAGAAGAGTTGCTTGCCTTTGGCCAATTTTAAGTGACTTTAGCTCTTTTGTTAAATTTTTCAAAATGGGTTTTACATCCTCACTAGAGTCACTTCCAATTTCATAGGAATTAGTCTTAGATATCCTTAAAGGTTTTCAAAAATATGCCATGCAACAAACAAATACTTAAATTTCAAAGAAAGTTCCTTAAGAGACTTAAGGAGGCAAAAGACACCCAAGTTCACTTCCAGGAAAGGGAGGTGGATCACAATGGATTTCTTAAATACCTAGCCTTTCCTAGCCAAAGTTTACCTTAGGCACTCTTGAACCAAATTTCTCAAAGGAAACTAAAGTTGAAATTAAAGATGACACGCACTAAATTATCACAATTAAAGAAAACAAATAACCTAGCTATGCGGCCTAATGATTAAGTTAGAAGAACTTTGGTTCCTCCAACCAACCAACTAAAAACGAAATTTACTAAGAAATAAAGGTTCCTTTTAGGAGATGGGATTGAGCACCAAAGACTCCCCCAAGACACCTAACAAGGCCATGAGTTACAAGAGAAGAAAAAGAAGAAAGATTACAAAGCCAACAATTACAACCAAATCAAAGCTATCTCCCAAGGTGTTTCTCTCCTTTCTTTTTGGCTACCTCTCTGGACTTCAAGCTCCCTTTGGGTCTCTACCACCTACAAGGCTACCTCTAAGATATTGGATCACTTCACAAAGAGAACCTACACCACACAAAGTAACCAAATCCGAAATTGTGCAAGAAGAAACACGGGATAAAAGCAATAAAAAGGTCCAAAAACAAGAAAGGCTTTCCAAAAGGAATTTAATTATGACAAAACTAAGAAATCCAAGAAGACAAGCAAGAAATTAAAGGTTAAGAAACAAAGGTTAGCACTCAAAAGAAATCCTAATGAAAGGTGCTAGAATAGATTCACAAAACAAAAATTACTAGAAGAAAAGTGTGCGTGTTGAAAAGGCTTTTTGGTCGCACAAAAAGTCAACAAACCCTTGTCCCCACTAATGTAGTATAGGGCAACCAGGGGATCAATCCGCAGACTCGACAAAATTAAGTTTTAAGAATGTAAGGTTAGTTCTTGTATTTTATTTATTTACTAAACAGGTGGGGACAAAGAAATCTAACTAAAAAGGAAAAAAATTAAAACTAAAATCTATTTTTGAATAAGAAATAATATGAAATAAAAGGAAAGTAAAACTATATAGAAATCTAAACTACCTAAGATAGAAACAGTAACAAAATCTATGCAATTAAAATGAATATGAAACCAATGAATCTGGATATACAAATTAAAGAAATCTAGTGCTCAATATATGAAAACAATGAACAAATGAATCTCCTAATTGTATGCCTATTCTAGAAATGTAAATGTAAATGCAAAGACTAGATCATCACAAAACAGAACCAAATGGAAAGTAAAGTAAAGATCACAATTAGACCTAAGGCTATTCAACATCAATTCAACAGAAATATTAAAAAATAAAGCACTAAACCAAAGATAACAGGCACAAGCAAAGAACCGAGGAAAATGCACACGAGATTGAATGAAAGAGTCTCAATTCCTCTTCAGAAAGACATTCCGAGAAAGTTAAGCCCATCACTGGGTCTTTTTTAGTTCATATTTCAGAATTTAAAAGTGGAAATTCTCACTCAATTACTCAACCAATGCACAGTGTCACAAAAACTGAAAACACAACACTGAAATTGGACTTAGTCTGATAATGGCGAAGCTTAACATCTCTCAAGAAGACCTCTTGAAAATTTAGGCCCAATACAGGGTCCTATTACATCCAGAAAAATGTAAAATTTTGGATGTTTTCCTTCAAAATTATCATACACAGTTCAATACCAGCACACAAACACACATACTAGAAACGAAAAAAATAGAAACGATGAATCTTTATTTAATGGACTCAACTCTGACTCGAGAAGACATCTCAATTAAGAATGCTCACTATGGAGTCATTTAATTCCAAAAGGAATTATAGAGATGCAGAGAATCAGAATCCAATTCAAATTCCAAAATAAAACAATTACAAAAATCGAAAACTGAACAAGAATAGAATGGAAAAACACGAGCATAGAAACTGAAACAAGAAACTGAAAGCAACATCAACTATTTATTAGAATCGAAAAGAAAACCATATTACAAACATACCAGAATCCGTAGAGAAAACTCACTTCTGTCACTCTCGTGAATTCCTCCGTGAAATCCAGTAACAAAATCCCTACTCTATGAAAGAGTAAAACCCTAATCTAAGGAACGTAAAACTGTAGAGTAGAGCAAAGTGTGTCTTAGAGTCTGTTCTAGCGTTCTATTTACATGGCAGAAACACCCTTTTTATAGGGTCTGAAGAAAAATGGGAAAAGAAAAAAATGGGAAAGGGGAACCTTGCTTCACTTGGACGTTTCGAACTCATGAGACGACCTCTCTTTATTTTGCTTTGAGCTGCAACTTCAGCCCTCCGATCAACTTTGCCTTTCCATCGTTCATCTTCGGTCACGGCTTCTTCTCCACCGGTTAGGGTCAACATCAAAGGCCATTGGAGTTCTATTTCTCTCGCGCTCTGCCCTAGCTCTTGGGTATGTTTTCTGCCAAAATGAAGCATGTTCGAGCTTTACTCCCCAAGGGCAGCTTCAGCTTTCCAACCAAAACACTGTCGTTCCACTTAGGCCCAGATAGTGCAGCAGTAATCTAGCACCGACCCAATTTTTACATCCAATGGTGGCAGCAACGTCAGACAGCGGCAACCCATTCTCTTTATCAATTAAGCGCAATCAAATTTCAGCAGCAGCCCAACAACATTGAATTCCAGCAGCCACTGATTTCCAACCTCTCAATCTCACTTGTAGAAGCCCAATGCAATCGACCCAATTGAAATCAGCCTTTGTAACAGCTTCACTAATCAGCTGGCAGCAGCACCTATTCTTCTCCGAGACCGGCCCAGTTTGATAAAAACATTTCAATCCCAAATGATCAGAGGCACAATCTGCAGAAAAAGAACCAATCAACAACTAATATAAGAGAAAAAGAGAAATTTTTGGAAAGAAGAAAATTCAAAACCTATTTAAACAAAACTTAAAGAAAAGAATTTTTATTCAAAATATTTTCAGAAAACTCCTAATTTCCTATAAACTAAAAATTACACCTAAAAAGCTATTTTTAACTAAAATTTTATAAAACTACAATTTTAAAGAAAAATTCTAAAACTAACTTAATTCTAAACAATTAAAAACAAAAATACACTAACAAAGACTTCTAGACACAAAGAAATATGCAAATTTGAAGAGTTATCACACCCCCACACTTAAAGAACTGCCCTCCTGGGCAGGGACAAACTAAAAGGAAAAGAAAATAGAAAGACTCAATTCTACAAAGGACAAAACTCAACACAAAAACAAGGAACACTAAGCTCTATCACAATCAACTCAACTCTGNCAATTCACCCAACTCTAGCTATTTTTCTCTATTCAACACTGCACAATCAGAATCATCAACTCTAAATCCAAGTTTCAGCAACTCTAACCAGCAATGAACAATCAGATTCAATCAAAACAAGCAGAAGAAAACATTTCAGAGAAGTAGTAGCCCAAATTTCAACCTCACAGGACAAAGTGTTTACACTCAAAGCACTCAAGTGTTTAAGGTCAACCTGTTTCACTCCACATGTCATGATGAACCACAATTCTTAACTTTGGAAAAACTCTAGTTGACACTGCTTGAATCATGGTAAGTCTAAATCACTAGGACTTGCATGGCTTGTAATGTATTGGAGAATGGAAAGGCTAGATGGATGGGAAATAGGAGCTGGAATGGATTAGAGAATGTGCAAGAAAGAAGGGAGAATCTGAAACTCATTGCAGGTAATATCTTTTAGCTTGGCCAGAATCTATTTTTTTTTCTTTATTTCTTTTCCAATTCTTCCTTTCTATTTTTCTCATTTTTTCTCATTTGCTCTTTTTCCAAACTTTTTCTTCTCTTTTTCAGATCATATTTTTCTCTTTTCAGAGCTCTTTTCCTCTTCAATTTCACCTCTAGCCTCACTCTTTTTCTGAGTTCCAAACTATCCGTACTTCTTACAAATCTCTCAAGGTTGTTTATTGATGGGGAAATAGTTTATAATGAATGGAAAGCAAAGAAAAGGTCAAGGCTCAAATGAGGGTACAATGGAAAGAAATGCATGTGAATGGGAAGAAGAAAGAAGGCCTAGATCATCTCTAAAGTTCTACCAAGATCAAGCACACTCAAAGAAAATTAATACAAAATCAGAACTATGGCTATACATGCATGCAATCACACTAGAAATAAAAAAATTTGGCCCAAAACTCTCTAGGGTTAAAGATTTGTCAAAAATGGGCTTGCTACTCTCTATCATGCAAAAACTGCTTATTTGAATTAAACTAACTACAAAAATTACTGCTAGAGCTACATCTACTCAAATCTAGAGCTAAAGACACTTTTCGCAATCTATCTTAAAGAAACAAAGCTCAGAAGTTAAGTAAATTAGCAAATAGTCAAGTAAATTGTGAAACAGAACCTAGAATATCTAAAAGCTATTTACAATCTATAAAAGCTATAACTGGACAGTACGTAACAAAAGAACCTATGCTAAACTGAAACAAGTAAAACAGAACAAAATGTATTCTAAACAACTCCCAACTAAAGCTTCTACGAAAGAAAGACAATAAAAGGAAAGGAAGAAAACCAAAGAAGCAACTATGATCCTATATAGACTAAAACAGATTCTAACAAGACCTATAACAGCTCCTAACTAAGGCTTTTATGTAAAAAGAAACAATAAAAGAGAAAAGAAATAAGCAAGCAAGAGGCAATAAGAAACCTAAAGCAACAAACCTAAACCAGTAAGAACAGACATGTATAAGAAAAAAAAACTAAAGGCAATTTAAAGTAAAGACTAAAATAGAATCTAAACAATGGACAGAATCTCAAAGCAAGCAAATCCTATAGTAATTTCTATTTACAAACTGAACAGAATCTAAAAAATACAAGCTAAAACCTGAAAACTAAAATCATATTAAGAATCTAAAACAGGAAAACAGAAGAGAAAGAGATTAAAGAAACCTACCATCAAAGCTAATCCTAACTAATTCCTATTTACAAAAGCTAAAACAGATCATAAAAGGTATTTACAGATTAGAACGAGAATAGTAAACTACACTAGGCATTTACAAACCAATCCACCTAAAATTAAAGAGAAAACAGTTCAGAAAAAAAAATAAAAAAAAAAATTTACCCCTATTTTCTTACTAAAACAGATACTAAACAAGCCTATATTTACATCAGAAAAAAAAATTTAAACCTATACCTTCCCACCCCCACACTTAAGAGGCACATTGCCCTTAATGTGTGAGTGGATAAGGCTCCTAATCAGCACAGAATGAAACATATTTACATATCAACAGGAAAAAGAGCATCAAAATTTTACAGATCAAAATTGAAAAGCTAAAATTGAGCAAAGATATGTACAAAACAAAATAGAACTAAGAAAACTAGATCAAAAGAGCACAAACTGTATATGAATAGAAGAGAAAATACAATAGAACACATGTACAGAAACAGAAATAGAAAAAGAAAACTAAAAATACAAAACTACAAGAAAAATAAATCTCAAATTGGCCAAAGATCAAAATTAATTTTCTTAATTTTTATGTAGAACAACATATTTAGTATCCTATTATTTACTATACATCCTATGACTAAGCAAGCTATTAACAAGAACCTATTACTACAAAATAATAGAAAGGGAAAGAATGATCTTATTAGTTTTTTTCCAAGCTCTGCCCAGGTGCGCATTAGCTCCTTTCCAGCTGTCTGCTTTAGCATCATCAGCTCTCCTTCAAAGGTTGACAGCTGCTTCTGTACTTTCCAAGCACCTTGTTGCATCAACCAGCACTCCTCATGCCTTTGCTGTTGATTCTGCAATTTCCAGACTCTTTGAGCATCATTTATACCTTCTCTTGTATCCATCACCACTTCTTTTGTGTCTGGAGCTTCCTTTGGATGAGTTACAATATTAGTCATGTTAGCTGCAACAACAAAATCAAAGTCAATGTTCATCAGTGAATCATCAAACATTTCAGCTTTGTTAAAAGTGAAATTAAGATCATTTTCATGAAGAACCAATGCATCAAAGGGGGAACAAATGTTATCAGTGCAAACAGTAGGGGTATGGATACGATTAATCTCAAATGGTGCTCTGAGAACCTATGTTGACTCATTTAAAATGTCCTTACCAACAACAGCCGAATCAATTGAGTCAGTGCATGGCATAATGTTATCATCAAAACTGTGATCAAGCTCAATGCACACATCATAAACAACATCAGGTGTATCAATGTGTTCTACAACAAATATTTCATCCACAATCTCAGAATAACCAGGTATGACAACAAGACTATTAGGCAAGGGTTTCTCAGATTCAACATGCATAAAATTATCAAAGCTATTCTGCACCTCACCCAAACCATTTGGAAGCTCAAGTTTAGAATTAACCTGTATTGGCTCCTCAAAAATAACCTCACCAGTCTCCACCAAGACGACAGCAGAATCAGCACCTACTGTGAAGCTATTATTAACTGGAATGATGTCAAAATCAGCACATAACTCTGAAACAGCATAAGGTGTGTCAATATATTCAATGGAAAATGTTGAATCTAAATTGTGATTGTGTGCAGGCATAATAGTAACTTCATCCAGGGCAGGTTCCATGGGTTCATCTTTAAACAGATCAAAAGCATTAAAATCAATTTGAACCTTAGGCAATTGAATAGAAATGTGAAGTTTAAAATAAACCTGCTCAGGTTGCAGATCAGAACCTGTGTTCTCAGTAGAATTAGTGGCTTCATCTTGACAACCACTCAATTTAGCTATCAAGCACCTGGCTTCTGAAATTGTCTTGTCCATCAATGATCCTTCAGCCGCAGCATCAACATAAAGTCTGTCTTGTATACTCAATCCATCAATGAAGTGCAGGATGAGCAGATGCTCACTGATTTGATGCCCTGGACATGAAGCACACAGTTGGTTGAATCTGTCCCAGTACTCCCTCAATGTCTCTCCTTGCAGCTGCATAATGGAGCTAATTTCCCTCTGTTTGGAGATTGTTATTGAGGCTGGGAAGAACTTCTCCAGGAAGCTCCTCTGCATGTCAGCCCAAGAAGTGTATGGCTCTGAATAAGTCTTGTAGAACAATCAGTCCTTGGCTGTCTCTTGAAGGGAGAAGGGGAATGCCTTCACTTTGACCCAATCTTCAGGGACTTCTGCTGGTTTGAACATGGAGCAGACCACTTGAAACTCTTTCAAGTGGATGTAAGGATCTTCTCCAGCCAATCATGGTACTTAGGCAGCCTTTTGATTAGCTTATATAACCAGTCTTGTGAGTTTGCCATCTCCTAGTACTGAACCTGTTCTTAACTTGGATCTCATTTCAAGAGCAGATTATACCAAACACACAAACATAACATGGAGAGGAACCAATATGTACAGATGATACAATTTCAAAAATTTCAGAAACAGAAGCTAAAAACAAAGAAACTAAACACACAGAACTAAGAACCACTAATCACAATTGCTAAAACTTCAGAAACAGACCCTGAGAAAACTAAAAAAAAAATATGCAAAAAGAAACAAACCTAAACAAGACTAACCTAACACTTTAAAACTCAATTCGCTGAGTCCCCGACAACGGTGCCATTTGTTAAACTCGCTTCTAGTCGCATCAAAGCCAACAAACTTGATTTCCTCACTAATGTAGTAGAGGGATAACCAAGGATCAATCCAAGGACTCAACTATGATTAAGTCGAAAGTGTAAGGTTTATTCTTGTATTTATTCTATTATTTACTAACTATTAACTAATGCAAGGTGGGGAAATAAAAAAATGATAGAATGAAATCAAAAAGATAAAATCCAAATTCTATTTGAATGAAAGAATGAAGTATAAAATGGAATAAAAGAAAAGAAAATAAAAGTCTATACTTCCTAAAGCAGAATTAAAATCTAATTACTATTACTAAAAAATACATTATACAATCTAAACAGAATTACAGAACAGAAATAAAACCTAAATCTAATAGAGTGCATTAACAATCAAGAATTACTCAAAGTAAACAAACAATACATCAAAGCTCAAACTAAACTACAACTATCACTATCAAAAGCAAAGAACAATCTCAAAGACAGAACTGATTTCACAGGTGAATGTACATTGGAATGAATAAAAGAGTGCTAAGAGTTCTCAGGAAGACATCCTGTTAGGTGAATCCCAATACAGGGTATTCAGGTTCATATTTTAGAACCTTGAAATGACTCTTTCCACTGACTTGTCCAACCAATGTCCATTAGCCTATTCACCAATCAAAAAATTCACAAACAAATGAAAAGAAGCATAGAACAAAATATAAATGTGCAAATGTTTGAGAATAAAGCTTCGATTGCACTCAGAAAGACATTCTGATTAAAGGAAGCCCAATCCAGGGTCTTACAGTTCATGTTTCAGAACTTGTTTTGGCAATTTCCACTCATTCTCAATCAATGCAATTTAAATCTGATATATACACAAGAAAAGAATAAAAATAGATGAATCTTTATGCATTGGACTCTTCTCTGAATCGAGAAGACATCTCGGTGAAAAATGCTCAGAGTCATTTGATTCCATAAGGAATCATAGAATGCAGAGTATTAGAGTCCAATTCGATTTTCCTCAAATCAAAACAACACAATTACAAAAATCAATAAGAACAAGAACAGAATGGAAAAGCACGAGCATAGAAACTGAAACAAGAAACTGAAAGCAACATCAACGATTTATTAGAATCAAAAAGAAAACCATATTACAAACATACCAGAATCCGCGGAGAAAACTCACTTCTGTCACTCTCGTGAATTCCTCCGTGAAATCCAGTAACAAAATCCCTACTCTACGAAAGAGTAAAACCCTAATCTAAGGAA
>NC_028354.1:2161882-2166989 GCF_000741045.1 Vigna radiata var. radiata
AAAGAAAAGAATTTTTATTCAAAATATTTTCAGAAAACTCCTAATTTCCTATAAACTAAAAATTACACCTAAAAAGCTATTTTTAACTAAAATTTCATAAAACTACAATTTTAAAGAAAAATTCTAAAACAAACCTAATTTTAAACAATTAAAAACAAAAATACACTAACAAAGACTTCTAGACACAAAGAAATATGCAAATTTGAAGAGTTATCAGTGTGGTTCTTGTCTTTTGGTGACTTTGAGCAAATGGGGCACTAAGGCCACTCTTTTAACATCATAGCCAAGAATTTTAGCCACTGGAAAGTGAAGATAAAAACCCAAAAAAGTGAGCAAAACACGTTCCAAAACAGATTGCACAAAAACAATGGTAGTGGTTGATAACAATCTAAAAACCGTTATTTTCATACTTAAATTTGATATTAAAACACACCCTTTATGGCTTAGAATGAGCTTAAAGTCAATTGAAACACTTAGTTATGTCTTGTGAGAGTCAAAAGTTGGTTTTAGAGATATTATGCTTGTTTTTACATTGTTTTGCAGGGTTTTAAGGTGAACTGAAGATGGAAGTGAAGTAAGGTGGACTTAGACCCGTGAAAGAAGGAGAAAAAGGATGAAAAGAAGGGTCAAGTGAGCCGCTGAGCACCAGAATGGACCACTGAGCGTTTAGAGCGATTAGAGGGAAACCACTTGACGGCAAAACTGACTGTTGAGCGGTCAAAGCGGCTAGAGGGAAACCGTTGAGCGGTGAACTTAGGCGCCTGGGCGGTTGGCTGTTTTTATTAGCTAGATTCTGTAATCAAAACTCATTCTTTTGGTAGAGAGAAACGTCCAGAGCTATTCCACACACCTTAGAGGAGGTTCCTTGGATGCTTAGGCTCCAATCTACCAAGTTTAGGGTTATTTCTTTCATTCTTTCATCATATTTCATCTAGTTTCACCATGATTATGGTGAACTAAACCCTAGGTTGTTGGGGAACAATGTAATCTTTTGAAACTCTCATATATCCAAATTCTTATTTATTTTATATGCTTGCACATGCTTGATGTATCAATTGTTGGGTTCTTCACCTTTGGTTAATGCTTTTATTATTTAACTCATTCGGTAAATGTTGTTTGTCTTTATTGATACAGGGACATACAGTAATGTCATGAACTGGTGTTGAATTGCTTGATTATGCAATACCACCTAGGGATAGGGGTAGGACGATCAATTGTATTTTGNTTCCGCTTATCATGCATTATTAATTACTAGGGGAGGCTAGGGATAGCAAGTCGGTAATTAGTAATAGGCTCTTTTCACCAAGGGATTGGGTTAAGGATAGACTAAGAAAGTTTGCATGACAATATGATAAATAAGCTAATTATATAAGAAGAGTAGATATATGATGGTGGATAAGATGAAATTGTAAACCCCAACAACTCCATTCATCCATTTCTTCAAAGCCAATTGAATCATTGCATTTGCATGTTTACTTTTGTTCTTTGCATACACACTTCAACTTAATTCTTTTCTCAAGTCTTACGCGATTAGTTTACATGAAAAGTAAGGCCTAAGAGTCATTTGGGAAACGATACTTGGACTTACCCATTTTACATTACTTGATAACGATCTGGTACACTTGTCAGGGACTTAACAAGTTTTTGACGCCATTGTCGAGGACTCGTGGTTTAACTTATCTAGTAGTGTAAACTGATTAAGTTTTACTTGATTTTATATATTTTATCTTTTTATTTTTTTTATATATATAAAAAAAGTGCTACTAGGGTTTGTCTTTCTTGTGCATGTAGCAGGAGACTAGACATACTAGGAGCAAGAAATATACGCAACCTCTTCTTGAAAGCTTAAGCGAGACAAGGGGAAGAAGAAGAGTAAGACGCCCATCTAGGGATTTGTTTCCTTCACCTGAAAGATTACTATCACCTTCACTAGTTAGAAGAACAGAGGAGATGGCTGAACAAACTCCTCCAAGATGCACTCTTGCAGACCAATCTAATGCTATTGGCCCTTTCCATTTTAACAGCATAACCATGCCTACGAATCAAACGACCAACATGGTGATGAATCCAGCACTTATACACCTGGTGCAAAGCAATCAGTTTCACGGACTATCAAATGAGAACTCCTATGACCATTTGACCGCGTTTAGTGAAATCTGCAATACAGTGAAGATGGCAGGTGTATCAGATGATAGAGTGAGGCTTAGCTTGTTCTCGTTCTCATTGGGAGGCAATGCTAAGACATGGCTTAATTCCTTCCCTGAAGGGACGTTTACTACATGAGAGACTGTGGCTACAAAGTTCGTCAACAAATGGAAGAAATTCTAAGTCAAGCATGGGAGAGATTCAAAGGCCTACTCAGGAAGACACCAGTTCACGGGTTTGATAAGACAACCCTTGTTCTTGCTTACCTTGGTGGACTTGTCAACACCTAATTTCGTCCGGGTGACTAAATAATGAGACTTGGTTTTTATTGTTGTCCTATTTAATTTATTTTCTTTCATCTTTTTATTTATTTTATTTTATGTTATTTTGTTGTTCTTAATGTTATTTTACTATTTTGTGTAATTTAAAAAAAAAGAAAAAAAAAGAAGAAAAAGAAAAAAGGAAAAAAGAAAAGAAAAAAAAGAACATGAAAAACGGAAAAAAGTAGCCTTAGTATTGCAGCAATTGGAAGGAGAACTGAAAAGACCTTCGACCATTTCATTTGGTAGCACGTTTAGCTCGTTATGAAACGTATTGTTAGAACTAGAAGAGAAATAAAAAAAAAGGAAGAAGAGGAAAAAAGAGATAAAAAAAAAGAAAAAAAAAGAGAAAAAAGAAAAATAAAAAAAACAAAAGAAGAAAAAAGGAAAAAGAAAAACAAAAGGAAAAAAGGAAGGAAGGAAAAAAGAAAAAAGGGGGTGCATGTGAATAAAATGAAAAGAAAAGAATGGTGATTAAATGGGAGAGGTGCTCCACGTGATTTTCTTGGAAAAATGGTGCAGCAGGGCCATAAGCAATTAATATTAATGCAGGAAAAATCACTTTAGAATATTTTTGAAATTTTGTTTTATTTGGTAATAATTCGAATAAACATTATGACAATCATTGTAAGGAATAATTAAAAATAATATATTGATTGTTGTATTCAATTTCTTCCTAAAGAGAAAAATATGATTTTTAATTTGATTCAATCAAGACCATTTATTTCCCTATTTTGCTAATTGACAATTAATTCGCCATTAAGGCAAGATCACAATAATATTACAAATGTGTGTATATAAATATACACCTTGCAAACAAGAAAAGGGAAAGAGGATTGAACTTCAGGAAGAGAGCATAAGGGAACAGAAAATAAAGGAGAAAAATCCAATTTCGGAAAAAGAAGGAAGAGAATAAAGAAGCAACATTTAAGCTAAAAATTAAATTGGACGTTTTGGAAACTAGAAAATGTGCAACGCATAAGCATAAAGAGTGAATTAAGCTAAAGTAAAAAAATATGCAGCGCTTAGAATAAAACCGTAACACTAACTAATGAAGGAGTTGAACATTGCATTGAACTAATTAAAAGATTTATAAGAAGCAAATGCATCTAACACATTAAAACATATTGAAGTAATAAGCATATCAACAGCAAGAATAAAAAGGGGTAGCACTTAAAACTAATAAATAAAATGCAACGTAGTAGCTTGGCAGCACCGTGCAGCTGTGACAACAAACTTCTTCTTATTTAACGTCACTCTCCATGTTCTCTCCAAGTGATGAAAGTCTCCTCTAAAGCATATGGCGGCTCTCTCCCCGAGACCTTATTCTCCTATTAGTATATCATGCTCCTCTTTCTCTTCCCTGACCCTTTTGCTACCAAAGAGAAAGTCAAGATGTTGTCCGTGTGTCCCCAGCTGACGTTCCAGCCCATTCGCTTTCAACCTAATGGACCGTGTGTGGGCTTTCTTTTCTCTGTTGGACCGTGACAACACTTCCTCCACATGCCATGACAATTAAATGGAATCAGCTGCTGCATGTACAGGCCGTGGTGCACCTTTTCGTTTCTGGACCAGCTACTGATTGTCACATGAAGCCCGCTGTTACGGTATAAATTTACTGGGACCGGAGTACTAACCTTAATGACGTCTTCTTCTGTGCTTCTGCCCGCTTTTCGTGATTTCTGACCGTACGCCTTCTCGTCGACTTCAGCCGTCCGGTGATCTTCTAGCTTTGACGGAGGGGGGAGGTACCTGAAAAGGCACTCCGACGCTCAAGTTAGGCGTGTATAAGAGATTCTCTGTTGGAANAGAACTGATGGGAGATATGTTGTATGCAGTGTGAGTGAAGTGTATTCAGAGAGCGTACCTCGTTTGGAATCCTCTGGCCTTTATTTATAGGTTTTGGATTGATATAATATTAACAGTAATATAAACAGAATAAAATATAATCTTACTTGACATATCTCTGTTATAATATCTTTATAAGATATATCCGGCGAATATATCCGAATGATATATTTTCGTGAATATGTTATACACTGGCCTTTTACACTGGAATCTGGAATTGGGCCTTGAGCCCCATGGGAATGTGTGGGCCGCTTGTCCACTAAGACCGTTCGGTCTTTAGTTATTTCCGATCGTTGGAAATATAGGATCGTACATCATCCCCCCCAAGTCCGAGGCGAAAGGAAGGCGTTGGATTTGGTTTGGCCGAAGGACTTAAGTGTGGTCGTCGTTTGGCGTTTGAAGGATTAGTTGTGTAGAAACCGAGCGATTAGTCGTTCGGTGTTTGAAGGATTAGTAGTGTAGAAACCGAGCGATTAGTCAGCTTACTTTCTGAAACGACATGACGAGCTCGTCGTTTAATGTTGATAAGGAAGTCTAAGTTTCCCGCGCTAGGGGTAGCGCTAAAGTCGCGAAAAAGAGACCGTTAGATGAAATACATCTAACGGCGCAGATGATGGACCTGGTTTCGTAACCTCCACGCTTTTGATAATGCGAGGAAACGAAACCGTTTTCATTTCTGTCTTTGACACTTTGCTTTCCAGGCTTTTCTTCTCCTTCCTCGAGTATCTTCTCCTGTTGCGCACCCATTTCCAGGTAACCATGTCTTCCTCCCCTGCCCTTTATGATTCTTCTGG
>NC_028354.1:2167489-2170526 GCF_000741045.1 Vigna radiata var. radiata
TTAAATAGATATAGATAGCGCCTTTTTAAACAAGCGCTATCTATGATCATAGACATAGATAGCGCGCTTTCTAACAAGCGCTATCTATGCTTCTGCATATCAATAGATAGCGCTTATTGTAAAAAGCGCTATCTATTGAGCGCTATCTATTCTCCATTTTGTAGTAGTGATAACTCCACCCTTCGTCTCCAATTTGGTGCATTTTCATATCGCTCCCCATCCTTTTCTCCCCGTTATCCCCTCACTAGTTGCCTCCATTATTATTGACCGACCCTTGACTCCCGTCAGAGCTTTCCTCCGCGTGCTAATTGCGTATACCCATCAACCTTATCAATTCTTAGATATCTTTGCGCATCGTGATCGATTCTTGTTGGTTGGCTGCGGTTTCCGCTTTCAACCCGTTCACCGCCAGTTCAAGGTGTTCCATCTTCCCTTCCACCGCATGCACTCTTCCCTTCATCGCTCTCGCTCTCCTCCGAACGTATCCAGCAGGTCGGACCACTTTGTTAGGTCCTCAGGTAAGAAACTCAACTCGCCCTCTTTTTCACTCACACTAACGAAAACACAGAACGGGAATGAATGTAATGAAATGAATTGTATTCACATCAAGAATCAAGAATACAATATACAGAGGAGCTTAACCTCCTTCACCAGATGCAAAGACTGGTTAACCAACATACAGAATATCTAACTGCCTTCTAAAACAATAACATGGTCCTTATATAGACCCTATTCCCGCCCTATTTGACTGTTATTCTGTTAGGTAACAGTCAGGTATTATATCTCACCCTTTTCCTCTCATAAACCCTCCAATGCCTAACAGCCACCTTAAAATTTTCTTATAAGCAATACTCAATATCATGTACAGTAACTATTTACCCAGATTTGAATTTAGCCTGATAAAACATCTAAATAAAGATTGATTCTCCTTGTCATATATCTGTCTTTTCAACCATGAATATGGCCAAACTTAATTACGGTTCATGTTGTCTTAACAGTTCAATTCATCACATTCTACAAATGGGACTGCTATCAGGAACTTGGAACATTCTCTTAATTCACTTGGGTTCAAAAGGTTTGCTAATTTATTCTAACAAAGCTAGCTGATAACTTCCAATCTTCCGGAGCTATTCAATTTTAACTAACTGTAAATGTCTTACAGTTACTTTCACTTTTGTGCAATATCGTTGGATTAGTTGAGTGTTATAATTTTTAGTAGCATTTCAAATTTCTTAGAAATCGATAGCCTATTGAACATGGGAATATGGATGCCTTCGTTCAACTGTTATTGATAAACAATACTGTATGCCAGGTTGCAAAATGTATTAAGTTGAAGTTTTATGTGAAAGGAAAAAGCTTGTTACCAAATATGAAGCTATCAAGACTCCTGTTAGGTAGAAATTCATATATAAGAAAACTTTCAGGTCCTGAACAACTGCATCCTAAGAGTCTGACAAGATTTTTGTGTTCCATACTACTAATTATGTTGACTTCATTGTAGAAATCAGATGCTCTATGCCTGTTGTTGAAATATAATCTCTTAATAGCAATCTCTCTTCCATCAGGCAGAACTCCCTGCAATTGAGAAAATGTTAAGAATGGCTTTGAAATGTCAAGGCTTCCAACTCCACTGCCTCTTTTCTTGGTGGTGTTTAGGATTGTCTTGTACACTATTTATAAGGTTGTCTCTGTATGATGAATTGAAGCCAGGAGCTTTTGCAAAACACACCAAACTCACCAAAAACAACAGGCATTGTATATAAACTTTTGACATTATTTCAATTCATATTTTTAAGTATCTGTTCAGAAAACAGTAAAAGAAATATTAATTTTACTTTTTGTATATAAACTTTTGAAATTTGTAAGTGGAGATTGTGTTTTAGGTTTGTTCCTTCAAAATTTGAGGTAATTTTCAGGAAGCATGCATGAACATACCCAGAGGCTCTAATATCTGAAGAATTGAGAGAGATGCTCAAGGCAAATAGAGAACCAAGGACTACAGTGGATGGTATAAAAATTACTATATTCTTTTTTTGTATCCAATAAACTTTACAATTTATAAAATCAGTATATTAATAATCCATTGTAACACACTCTAAATGACAAAAAAATATCATGTAACTTGTAATCTAGTTGAACCCTTTACAACTAGGTAAATACAATCAACGTTAATTTATAATATTGTGTCTTTTAGTATTAAAAATCCTTTTTATATTGGTTAGAAAAGATATAGAAACAAAAGTTATAGAAAATTAAAAATTATATAACGGTAAAAGCCTTAAGCACAGATGATAACCCAACAATAATCAATCAAAGCATATGGCGACCATATAAATAATCAATAGTTTCAATAAGAGAGAGTATCAAAAGATTACATTGAATTCTCCAACACCAATAGGGTTTAGTTCACTATATACATGGTTAAACTAGATGAAGCATGGAATGAAAGAGATACAAACCCTAAAAAGGAGAAAATGAGAGCTGTCACCATCTCCAAATCTACCCCAAAGAGGTGAAAAGTGTGTTTCTGTGCCTAAGCCATCAAAAGATACAAACCCTAAGACGTTCTGGCCTTTAAATAGGGCATAAAAATGACATAAAACAAGTCCAAGCCCAAACAAATAATCAAAAATAACATAAAACAGGTCCAGGCCCATCTGACAGCCGCCCGACGCCAAAAATGGCCGCCTGACGGTGGTGCGGCTCGAGGGAAACCGCCCAACGCCACGGTCAACCACCCGACGGTGGTCAACTGTGCTCTGGTTGACTGGTTGACTTTTCCTGGTTGACTGGTTGACTTTTCTGGTTGACTTTTCTGCATATCTTCAACCTTTCTTTCCTTTTCTTGAGTCTAAGACCTTCATCTTCAACTCCATTCTTTATTTTTCTCAAATTAGCTACAAAACAATGCAAAATAAGCATAAAATCTCTAAAAACAACTTTTGACTCTCTCCAGACTCATTTATTGAGTTTTGCTTGATTCTAAGCTCATTCCGAGTAGTAAAGGGTGTAATTTGGTCCAAATTGACATATGAAA
>NC_028354.1:2171401-2191411 GCF_000741045.1 Vigna radiata var. radiata
CATACAACAATAAAAACTCTGGAGCTCAAAATCTCACACATGCTTCCTCACACAAAATTCATTCATACACCATGCCTAGCATTATGACCACAATCATAATTTCATCACCCATCTATTCCCTGGATCTCATCATGCATTACAACTCAATTCTCATCCACATCCAAAAATCATCAAATAGATTCATCATGCACATCAGTTAGTCCAACATTTTCAGAACAAGTAGTAAAGCCAAGAGTACACCAGAAAATAAAAATTCAACCTATTCTAAGAATTTAAAATGCAAAAGTGTAAGAAGAAATCTAGGTTGCCTCCTAGTAGCGCTTGTTTAACGTCACGAGCCTGACCCAAACCTGGTTGGCACTTGTCAGTAAGTGCACTACCTTCCACCACCCATCAGTAGGTGTACCTTCCGCATATCCTTCAGTGGATACCTATATCTTCTAACATCCCCCAGTAGATGCTATCCCGGTAGCATTCATCAGTAAATACTAATCTTTCTAATCTTCATTGGCATCCATCAGTAGATGCCATATCATCTAACATCCATCAGTAGATGTTGTAGAAGCATCCATCAGTAGATGCTATCATCATTGCCATCAGAAGCAACGCATAACCCAAAAAAAATAAATAAAATAAAATAACATAAAACCAAATCAAATAAAATAAAAAAAATCAAATAAAAGAAAATAAAATAAAAATAAAATAAAATAAAATAAAATATAATAAAATAAAATAAAATAAAATCAAACGAAATTGAAGATAAAAAAAAATTCAGAAACTGGGTTGCCTCCCAGCAAGCGCTCTTTTAACGTCATTAGCTTGACCCGGTAAAGCCCAAACACCCATCAGTAGGTGTTGAAATTTTATGTTGGTGTTCCTCCTTCCTTCATGACACCAACAACATCTCGAGACTTTTCTTGTCACCAACTCTAAGGATCCTCCATCTTCAGAATTCTGTTTGCTTTGATAGTCTTGTCAACCCATGACCTATTCTTGAATTTCACTGATATGCCAGGTTTGGGTTTGTCACTTTTCACATCAGGGTGTTGGTGAACCAATTCTCCTTCCTTATCTGCCTCCTGATGATCTTGTGCTCCTAGTACCAAAAATTTTATCCTGCATACACTAAAGAACACTACACTAGAGCACCGAATTAGCCCAAAAATAAAAATAGTAAAAGATAATTTTTATTTTTATTTTAATTTTAATTTTCGTTTCTTTTTTTTAAGAAAAGATAAAGGGGAAAATAAATAAAAAAAATAAAAATAAAAATAAAAAGATAAAAAGAAAAATAAATAGAAAGATAGAAAGGTAGAAAGATGGAAAGATAAGAAGAAGGATGAGGGAAAGAATGTAAAGAAGACTAAGGAGAAGAATAAGGAAAGATATTATTTTATTTTATTTTCGTTTTTTTTTTAAAAACAAAAAGATAAAAAGAAAAAAAATAAAAATAAAATAAAATAAAATAAAAATAAAATAAAATAAAATAAAATCAAATCAAATAAAATGAAATCAAATCCAATCAAATAAAATAAAATCTAATAAAATCTAATCTAATCAAATAAAATAAAATCAAATCAAATCAAATCAAATAAAACAAAATAAGATAAAATAAAATCAAAACAAATAAGACAAATAAAATAAAAAGAAAGTCTAATCGATCAAGAATCGCACACATAGAATAGTTCTACCATGAGTCCCCGTCTTCCCCTATCAAAAACTTGTTAACGGATTGGCAAGCGTACCAAATCGTACAAGTAATATAAAATGGTAAGTCCAAGTATCGTTTTCCCAAGAGACTCACGGCACTAAACTGTTGTGCTTTTGCTTAACCAATCAAGACTATAAAAATGATATTTTGGGATTTTTCAATATAAAGTGCAGAAAAATAAACATGAATGCAATTTGATCAATTGAGGTTAAACACAAAACAATGGATGAATGGATGTTGTTGAGTACTAACAATTTCATCTATTCCACTCTCTCTTACATACTACCCTTGAATATTAGATTGATTCAATTGTTATGTGACTTTCTTAGCTTCCCCTTAACCCGATCCCACGGTGAAAAGGGCCTAATATTAACTACTGGCTTGCTATCCCTAGCCTCCCCTAGTAATTAATACCGCATTATAAACAGAAGTTAGCGCAATTGATCGTCCTACCCCTATCCCTAGGTGGTATTGCAAAATCAAGAGATTACTCACCAGTTCATGTCATTACTGCACGTCCCCATGTGAATAACGACAAACAACAATATACCGAATGAGTTAAACGGTAAAGGCCTTAAGCACAGATGATAACCCAACAATAATCAATCAAAACATATGGAGACCATATAAATAATCAATAGTTTCAATAAGAGAGAGTATCAAGAGATTACATTGAATTCCCCAACAACAATAGGGTTTAGTTCACCATAGACATGGTGAAACTAGATGAAGAATGGAATGAAAGAGATACAAACCCTAAAAAGGAGAAAAGGAGAGTTGTCACCATCTCCAAATCTACCCCAAAGGGGTGAAAAGTGTGTTTTTGTGCCTAAGCCATCAAAAGATACAAACCCTAAGACGTTCTGGCCTTTAAATAGGGCATAAAAATGACATAAAACAAGTCCAAGCCCAAACAGATCATAAAAAATAACATAAAACAGGTCCAGGCCCATCTGACAGCCGCCCGACGCCAAAAATGGCCGCCCGGCGGTGGTGCGGCTCGAGGGAAACCGCCCGGCGCCATGGCCAACCGCCCGGCGGTGGTCAACTGTGCTCTGGTTGACTGTTGACTTTTCTGGTTGACTGGTTGACTTTTCTGCATATCTTTAACCTTTCTTTCCTTTTCTTGAGTCTAAGACCTTCATCTTCAACTCCATTCTTTATTTTTCTCAAATTAGCTACAAAACAATTCAAAATAAGCATAAAATCGCTAAAAATAACTTTTGACTCTCTCTAGACTCATTTATTGAATTTTTCTTGATTCTAAGCTCATTCCGAGTAGTAAAGGGTGTAATTTGGTCCAAATTGACATATGAAAATAACTGTTTTTCAACCTTCATCAATAGTGTTTTTAAAAGCTTTTCGCAAGACAACGTCTAATAGCTTACAAAGAGAATGTGTAAGAGTTTTAATGTGATTAGACACTAGGTTTTATAATATAAGTAAATGGGAAACATTTTAACCAAGAAAATAATTAACCATAAATTTTTATAATGGTTCACTTAACTTGAGCTACGTCCAGTTCTCCCTTAAGAATTTGTAAGGGGTTCCACTAATCTTTTCAAAGATTACATGAGTTTTGCCTCTCCAAGATCTCATTGAGTATTCTCACCACTCTTGGTTACAACGAGTAGTAGCAACACTCATGGTTACACCGAGTGTTAGAAATCACATCAAACTTTAAACATTAATATTCATACATAATGAAATTGTGTTATTTTGTCAGTGATCAATAATCTATTACATATAATGGATGATACTATGAAGAAAATAAGACAGAAACGAACAATGTTTCTACAAAAAGGATGTAGTTAGGACCCACAATAACATTTAAACTTTGCTTGAAATATGTCTAGAACAAGATTTTGATTATGAAACTTTTAATTTTTTTCTTAATAGTTTTATATTTGATAACTTTAGTGTTAATAGTTACATTTTATGTTAATAGCTTTAGTTTTGATATATAATCTATTGTTGTAAATTTTTAGGTTAGGATAAACTGTAAATATAAATAAAATTTAAAAAAAAGGCACCATTTCACAAGTGTTAGTATACTAACAAACATCAAAGGATATCGGTTATGGTCTAGTCTGACATCATTTGACATTTGTTAGTGTAGTAACAGACATCAAATGTAATAGACTTTAGATGTTGTTCAATTTTAGTTTGAAATGGCGTCAATTATATGTTTGTATGTTATGGTAATCGTCATTTAGGACGTCGGACTCTCAAATCACACATGTTCTTAAATATCTATTTTTAAGGTGGACATCATACTATGTTGGAGTTTTTTCTAACGTTAAAAAAAAATAACATATATTAAAAACTACTTTTGTAATAGTAATTGGGCACGTCATTGTGCAAGACTTTCACTTGCAAGAGCAATGATTGGGGAAAACTAGTCTTAGAAGGTAAAATAGCTAAAAGCTTAGGAAAAGAGTGGAGAACGCAATCATTAAAAGAAGGTAACTAAATTCAATGGATAACATAGATTTTAGTTTAGTCACTAGTGCAGTGCAGGGAAACGACTGCGGTTGTTTTTTAGTATACGTCGCAGTTTTCGAACCATGGAATATACGGGCACGGTAAAAAGTCTGGGACTTTAGGCCACGGTTGCAACCGCGGTAAAAAGCTAGAGATATGACCACAGTTCCCTATGAACCGCGGCCAAAACCCCCGTTTTTTTTAAAAAAAAAAAATCGTTTAACATTAGACCGCAGTTCGAACTGCGGTAAAAAGCTTGGAATAGACCGCGGTTCGTGCTACAACCGCGACCAAAACCCAATTTTTTTAAAAATTAAATAAAATCGTTCAACTTTCTACCGCGATTGTGGACACAACCGCGATCTATTCTCCTGAAATTTTTTTAATAGCAGGTCTGTTTTTGTGATATCCTCTATCACAAAAACAGACCTACATATCAAACAATCACATAATGTACACAAATTCAACAAATCCAACACAATAATCAATGTTTACATCACATAATGTACAAAGTCTAATAACTTTAAATCAACATGTTAAAATGTATTTTAAATCTAATAACTATGAACTATTATATAATCTAACTAAATATTTTGCAGCAACTTTCCTTATGAGTGAAAGTGGCTTCTCAGGAATTGTTGTAGTAGTCTTGAATCTCTGCACAAGGCAATTGATATTAATTAGTGTATATAAATTCCAAATGTTGAAGAAAATCTAAATTTGTTAAATTTAAATATTACCGTTTCCCAACCTCTTGTGATATGAGAACGAATAATGTGGGTCATCCAATACATTACATAGTATCCACACTCATATGACCCATTCTGTCTGTTACACTACAATATATCATCACAATTGTAAATAGTTAGTGAAAATCAATAAAACAAAACAACTATAAGAAAGTATGGCTTTAGCATATGTCAAACCTTGAGAGAAATCCACGCGCTTTCTACTGTTAGTAATTGATCTCCCAACCATCATCATACTTACTGGAATATATATATATATATATATATATAAGGTTTTAGCATTCATTTATATAACAAAGAAAGTCCAAACATTGAGGTTCTTACCAATCAACTGCTTGTCTGAGATGTGTGGGAGGAGACTTGTGCAATGAGCAGAACCACAAAGCATAGCTCTCTTGTATAGAAATAACAAGAAACTACCAATGGCGCCTGAAATTCATAATAACTTAATTATTATATATTAAAATCACATATGGAACTTTATTATGTTAACAAAGTTCACTTACCCAGATATATAAGGCATAAAATATATTTTCTTGCCGCTTGCAAATTTTCTTGTGAGATGTGTTGTGATTTGATGAAAATTATTTGTTTCATGAATGACTTGGGGATCAATGAACCCATAGTCATCATTGTACCCCAAGTTGTTACTGATCCCAAACATATGCCTGAAATCAAAAATTAACTTTGATATAAGTATACTTGATATATAAATCAATTTTACATAAATAATTGCTCATAGACTTACATCATCCATAATTGAACTAATGTAATATTCAACTCCTCTGTTCCCCATGCAAGCTCTCTAACATCTTGGCTATGCAAGTATAATGGGACCTCAGAGCCTTTCCCAAATACACTAGCATCATATTCAACCTCCAAAGGCTTATCTGCAATGGTGTTAGCAAGTAGCTACAATGAACCAAGAGGATCGTCCTTAGATAGAGGAATCTTCTCATGTGCCTGCGCCTGTTGTTACATGGAAAAATAAGATAAGTTTTGACATCAATAACCTGTAAACTTTAAAATTGAGAAGTGTAAAGTAGAATTCCATATCGGAGGGGTCAGAAACTGAACCAACCAATTGTTTAGGCCAAGTGATAAAAGTATGGAATGAATGTGCCATAGTGAAAATCTCATTTGTGGGCAGAGGAACTGAGGCATCAGGTATGATAATGTTGTTTATTGAGACCTTTACCTCATCCTCTGATAGCTCCATACCATGAAAAATAGTCGTTGCCTTAAACATTGTTCCACGAGCTACCAACACCGTCTTGGTACTGTCTAAAATGTATAATAGACATGGACTAACATCGTCCATGTCATCCCCTGGGACGGCTAGTGCTGAACAACTTCCTTTCCCGCTTCTCCCTGTTAGAGTAAATGTTAGATTATACAAAAGATGGAAATAATTGCACATAAATGTTTATTAATTTTACCTGTGAGAGGCACAACATGTTCCTGTTCCTGTACAGGAGATGGCATCGGGTGCATGCCATAACTCTCAAACTGCTGCTGCAACATGGCGCATACCCCATTATAGGTTTAAATCCTTTAATCGTCCCTATTTTTGGGGTACTTTCCCAATTTCATCCCCCTTTTATTAAAACTCCCAATTTGGTCCTCAAAAGAGCCAATTTCAATCAAATTGACCCTTTCCGTTAAAAAAAGTTAACACCGTGAAGTTTTTGGACAACACAGTGGATGAGGTGTTAATGTATGCACAGATGGCCTTTGTAGTGATGAAACGTGTCAATGATATGATGAAACGTGACATTCGACAAAAATTAGAATTTAAAATAGATTGTTAAATCTGATTAGGGGATTAGGGTTAAATTCAAATGAATTTGGGTTCAATTTGGAGTGAAAAACTGAGAGGAGAGTGCATCGGAAGTTTGCGCGATGTCATTAACAGAGAGGATACAATCCAGTTCATTGCCTGAAGATCAACCAATTGTCAAATGCCCTAATCTCCTAAATAAAAAAAGTATCAGTAGAACATAGAAACATAGTCTGTAACAGCAAACCAAAAAGAAGAAAAGGATTTAAACGAAGGTGTGAACAGTAAATTTAATGGTGGCTAGAGATGCCGCCGGTGATTCCATGGCAGCCAGAGATGCTGCCAGTGACTCCATGGCAGCAAACCAAAAAGAATAAAGGGATTTAAACGTAGGTGTGGACAGTAAATTTGAGGGTGCAAAAGGTGCAAATAATAAAAAAAAAAACTTCCAAAGTTTCTCCTTCTTCACGTGCAAGCACAGATGCATCCAGGAGCAGTCCCCGCTGCACCTTTTCATGGCCATCAGAGACGCCGCCGCCGACTACAATCGTGATCGGAAACCACGCACTCGGCGTAGTAGCGCTTCTTGCATCCATTTCGTTTGAAACACAATCTCTCCAGATCTTCATCCCAGCCACTGACGCGATCAATTTAACAATCAAATTTAACCCTAATCCCCTAATCAGATTTAACAATCTATTTGAAATTCTAATTTTTTCCAAATGCCACGTTTCATCAGATCATTGCCACGTTTCATCGCTACAAAGGCCACCTATGCATACATTAACACCTCATCCACTGTGTTGTCCGTAAACTTCACGGCGTTAACTTTTTTTAATGCAAAGGGTCAATTTGATTGAAATTGGCTCTTTTGAGGACCAAATTGGGAGTTTTAATAAAAGGGGGATGAAATTGGGAAAGTGTCCCAAAAATAGGGACGATTAAAGGGTTTAAACCCTCATTATACAATTCATCCCTGAGCTCTGTCCTAAGCTCTGTCCTGAGCTCTGTCCTAAGCTCCTTCCTAAGGTCCGCTCGAAGCTTTTTTGTGATCTCTTGTGTCAGCCTTTGTTTTTGTGCTTCTTTGTATGCATATGAAGTTTGACGAGAAGAGCTCCCAAAATAATCTCGAATGCCTACTCCAGTTCCAGCAGCACGTACATATCCAGGGTGCTCAGGTCGTCCAATTGCAGCGCTAAGAATATCCTGGCGACCCTCTGGAGTGAATTGACCTTAGGAGCTTTGCTCAACTAAGGAGTCCTGTAACATTACAAAATACCATTATTCTTTAAAAATTTCAATGTATTATGTATAATGAAATTATTATTATTTTAGGAACGGTGATAACTTACAATTCTTTCAGATATTTCCCGTGCAGTGTCAAAAGAGTAGGTGCTCGATGGTTTCATATGAGCCAACTTCCATTTCTCATGCCGAGAAGGTGGAGAAGGAGGTTGGGGACTACCACCCTAAGATGGTGGTCTAGCATCTGCCTTTTGCTTGAGGATTTTCTCATCAAGCTTCCTATACCCACCACGAGATAATAAGTGGGTTTTTTTTTTAGCACTTATTTCTTGCGCTTTGCTTCTAATTGCCTTTCACATATTTAATTAATTAGTTCATATGATATTTATTTGTTAATGAGGAATTGAATAATATCAATTATACTAACCTGTCATTCCTCTGATGTCTGACTTTGTACAAAGAGCCGCCAAGTCTCCTCATCAATGACCTTATATGTAGTAAATGGAGACTTATTTTTTTTTTTTGCTTCCAAAAATATATCTCGAGGTCAACTTACTTTTAAAATTTCGGAAGTTTTCAGCAACACTTGATAAAGACTTATTTCTAAGTGTTGCGACATTTGGAATGTGAAATGTCAGCTGAAATAAACATAATAAAGTTGTATCAGTACAAAATTATCAATATAAACAA
Organism: Vigna radiata var. radiata; assembly: GCF_000741045.1. Classification (NCBI taxonomy): domain Eukaryota; kingdom Viridiplantae; phylum Streptophyta; class Magnoliopsida; order Fabales; family Fabaceae; genus Vigna; species Vigna radiata. The sequence continues at coordinate 2,180,061 of NC_028354.1, forward strand.
ACTATAATTCAATTGATATTAACTAACTTACCAATATATCATTCCATATAATGTTTCGATCAACCTTGGACACATTGTCAAAAGATGGAGTAAGAATACTAATCCAATCATGTGCCACTACTCCAAGGTATGATCGGAAGTCATCTGCATTGGGGCTAGTTGCCACACCCGTGATCACGTTAACATTCACTGGTGTTCTTTCTCCACTATTTTTTCTGATCAAAAGTTGTTTCATCTTGGTGGGTCCTCTAGTGGATCTGGAAGGGGGAGCCATATATCTGTCAAAATAAATAACAACATGTAATATTAATAAAAGACATATGTAATATCATATAATTAAACAAAACATGTAATAGTAATCATAGGAGATATTAATAAAAGACTTATGTAATATTAATAAAAAACTTATTCAAAAATTTGAAATTCATACATAAAGATATGGATTCATCATATGTATATTCCCTTATTATGATTTGACCGAATTGCTTGTACATCGTCAACTAGAGGTTGGTCATCCAAATTTGTCGTAGTTTGAAATGAATGGTTGTCAACAATATGAATATTAATCAGATTGTCTTCGTTAACTTCAATTTATTTTTTGCCTTGAAGAGTGACATACCAATGGTCAAACGCATGATCTTTGACATAAATACCTAAGATGCTTGATGTACCATGATAAACAGTTCGTCTCGATAACCCACCTTTCGAAAATCAACTAGTGTCATACCTGATTCATCTGTTTTCACTCCACTCTTATTTTCAAACCACTTACATTTGAACAATTGAACAAAAAAGTTGGTGTAATCAACCTCCCGTATCTCTTCTATTATACCATAATATCTCACTGATCCAAGTACAGGAGAGTGATCTTTTGATGTGGAAAATTGAAGCGACTCGGCCTCTAAACTGACTCCACTATTTTGTATTGTGCTTTTATCATCCAAAGTTTTCATATAAAATGTGCAATTATTGACTTCATAACCTGTAAAACATACGACATCAAACGTTAAACCATTTGCAAGCCACAAAAAAGTCTGAGAAGAATGTGGCTCTTTGTCAATTTCAGATTTGAACCAAGACATAAATGTTTTGTTATACTCCATCAACTGCCATTTCTCTGATTGTCTTGGATTTTTATTCTTCACAATGGCTTTGTGTGCTTGCAAGAAAGGGATCACCTCATCTGTGTTGTTCAATATATAAAGATTTCCCTGCAACAATTCTTCGCGATCTTTTGTCACCACATTCACACCCCAGATGCTTTTACTTGTAGAACATTTATTCAACCATGATGCGCGAGGAACTCCTATTGGATTTGTTGATGTCATGTAATCTGAACAAAACTCGATACTTTCCTCAACAATATACCTTTCAATCATTGAACCTTCGGGACGATATGGATTTTTAATGTACCCTTTCAAAATCTTCATATAACGCTCATTAGGATACATCCATCTTAAGTATACCGGTCCGCACAACTCGATTTCTCTAACCAAATGAACAAGTAAATGTACCATGATGTCAAAAAAAAATGAAGGGAAAAACATCTCTAGTTGACACAAGATGATAACAATATCGCCTTGAAGTTCATCTAACTTTGTAGGATTGATGGCTTTACTACAAATTGACAATAAAAATGAACACAACCTGTTTATGGTCTGCCTAACATTTTTGGGCAAAATTCCACGAATAGCCACCGGTAACAANTGTTGCATTAAGACGTGACAATCGTGAGACTTCACGCCAACAAGCTTTAAGTCCTGCGTCGACACTAAACTCTTCATATTTGAAGTGTATCCTTGTGGTACTTTGATACTCTTTAAACAAAGGCAAAGACTTATCTTCTCTTGTCTAGACATTGTGTAACATGCAGGAGGAAAATAACTACGTTTACCAATCTCCCTTGGTGCTAACTCTTCTCGGATATTCATGTGAACCAAATCCAAACGAGTATTCACTCCATATTTTGTCTTTCCCTAAATGTTGAGTAGTGTTCCAATCAAGCTATCACACACATTCTTCTCTACATGCATCACATATATGCAATGTCTAACATCTAACTTTGACCAGTATGGAAGATCAAAGAATATTAATTTCTTCTTCCAAGGGGTCGTTACAGATGACTTCTTGGATGTTTTCCCAAATACATGATGTATTTTATTAACTATTTTAAGAATTTGAAGGCCAGTAAGTGGATTTGGTGCTTCGTCCCTCTCTTGATATCCATTGAATGTTTTTTTTAACCTTCGATGTGGATGACGACGTTTTAGAAATCTCCGATGACGCAGATACATTGTCTTTCTTCTATGTTTCAATTGATGAGCTGCAGTGTTTTCTTCACAGATAGGATATGCTTTATGACCCTTGACACTGTATCCTGACAAATTACCATAAGCTGAAAAGTCATTAATGGTGCAAAATAACATTGCACGCATCACAAAAGTTTCAGAAGTGAATGCATCGAATATTTCAACCCCATCAACCCACAAAAACTTCAAGTCTTCAACTAGTGGGCTTAGATAACATTTATGTCATTTCCAGACTGCTTTGGACCAGATATCATCATAGACAACATCATGTACTTCCTCTTCATGCACAATGAAGGATATAAGTTGTAAATTATCAATATAACTGGTCAACAACTTTGATTGGTACTCAGATTACTCAATGGGTTCATTCCATCAGTGGCTAAGCCAAGCCTAAGATTTCTACACTCTTTACCAAATTAGGGGAATTATTGATCAATATTTTTCCATTGCTTTGAATCAGCTGGATTACGAAGCAGCTCGTCAATTTTTCTCTCATCTGCATGCCATCTAAGGTTTTTAGCATCTTTGGGATTCGCAAACAAACGCTTAAGTTTGGGCACTATTGGAAGGTACCAAACTACTTTCAAAGCAGATCCATTTTTTTCTATCTGACCATTATCTTCACTATTGTTTTTTGACTTGTATCGTGATAACCCACATTTTGGACACTTTGTCAAAATTCAAACTCTTTCCGATATAAAATGCAATCATTAGGACAAACGTGTATCCTTTTATACTTCATACCCATTGGACAAAGAATTTTCTTCGCATCATAATTACGAGTGGGTAGTGTATTTCCATCTGCAACATTTCATTCAACAACATCAACAATTTTGTAAAACTCTTATCAGTCCATCCATTGCTCGCCTTCAAATTCATGAGCCTTAACACCACTGACAAACGTGAGAACTTAGTTGAACCGACATACAAAGGTGTTTCCGCATCATTCGACATCGTCTCATACACATGAGCTTTGGAAAAATTTTCTGCGCCAACATCGCGGATCATGTCCTCTAATTTGTCTTCATCCGGTTGATCTTCTTCCATGGTGGAATCAATAACATTTTCAATTTGGAAGTCAGTCAGAAAGTGCATTTCTTCGTCGTTCCATATCCATGTTGTATAGCATCTTAGGAAATCATCACATATAAGATATTCTCTAATTTGGGTTGCGTTCAATTTTCTCTCATTCAAATAGTTCATACAAGGACATCTAAATTTCACTTCATCATCATTTGTACCCTCATTACGTTATGCAAATTGTATAAATTTCTCTACCCCTCTCTCGTACTCAGAACTAATGCATGGTAAAGTAATCCAATTTTGATCCATTCCTAAATATTACATAAAAAGATAAGGTATTGAAAATCAAACTTGCAATTTCATACATACCATTCAAACATTAATTTCACCTAATGATTACTCAAATATTATAAGGTTTAGGAATCCTATTAAGGATTAAATTCTAATAATTCTAAATATTTTTTATTATGCAAAAACAATAGTAATTGTTATTATGCAAATTCTAATAATTCTAAATTTTCTATGTCTAAATTTTCTATGTCAACATATTTTCTATGTCTACATTATGAAAACAATTGTAATTGTTATTATGCAAAAACGAACGAAGAAATCATGTTGAAGAAAGCAAAAACGACGAAGGGCATAGCAATACCTGGAATGGGCGTGGCGAAGAGGAATGGGTGCGACAGAGAGGAATGGCATGGTGGAGAGGAATGGCACGACAGAAGTAGACTATTTCCAAGTGGAAGTTGACGATTTTGATCGGTTAAAACTCTTCCCCAACGTTGAAAATGACAAAGGCACCGAACAAATTTGAGTTTAAACGGTGCCAAATGATTGAAAATGGAAGCAGAAGATGGCGTCGTCGACGGAGAATGGAAGCAATGCTCTGAAACTGTTTGCGCAAAGGAGACGATATTGTTCATGTGTGTTTTATTTTTTTAACCTAGAGGGGAATATAACGCGGTTCAAAACTTAACCGCGATAATATAGGGGAATATGTCGCGGTTCAAAACTTAACTGCAGCCTATTCTCCTGAAAAAAAAATAAATCAAAATGACATTTTTGAAATTTTTTTTCAAACTATATGTCGCGGTTCAGCGCCCAACCGCGGCCTATTCCCTGACGTTCTGAATCCTCCCAACTGCCTCCCAACTGCATTTTGGAGGATGTCAGAAGTTTGTAGGGGGAATAGGTCGTGGTTGCTCTAAGAACTACGGCCTATTCCCCCTGCAATTTACTATGGTACTGATGTGGCGTCAATGTCAAAAATCTGCATGAGGAATAGGTCACGGTTTCCCTCTGAACCGCAGCCTATATGTTCGATTTCTTTTTTCAAAAATGCCATCGCGCAGTATTATGCTGCGGTTTCTGGTGAGCCGATGCATAATGTGCGTGGTAAAAACTTTATTTTTTACTAGTGAGTAGACACATTCGTTGGTTTCCCATTAAGATTCTCTCTACAAAATACCATGCAAAATTCATGTCTTCCACACCACTTACGTAACTTATCTAGACCACGTTTTATTATTAACCAAAAAAAATAAAAAGTGGAAGAGGAGCATGAAATATGTTTTTTTATCGAAAGAAAGTAACTTAGCCTCACTTCCATTATTTATTATAGATAAAATTATTCATTCTATCTTTATCTATATACAAGCGTTCTTCTACCATTCGTTACATTATAATTTTATTTAGTTAATGTGTCTAAATAAGTTGGATATATGTAATAAATAACTAACGAATTAAACGAGTCTCAATACATAATATTATTTAAGTAGTAAATAACTAATTATATTTTTTAGTTATCTAAGTCTGTATTGTAAAAGATTCAAAAAGCCTACAAATATATAGTAATGTTACAAGGAATACTCACTTGATTATTTCACTAAAATTGATATTTTTGATGGTCACGCAATAAGAGGTTGAACCACTCTAGTAGTATATGGGTTGCTTTGGAAAGAATCTCTCAATATTGTTGACCTCCACCAAGAAATGTCAATGCATTCAATCTTAACTAGACTTTGACTAGGTGCGTTCTTTTAGTGTCTCTTCACATAACCATCTTTTTCCCTTATCCAAAACTCCTTGGAAGTTTTCAAGCATAGGTGAGTAAGCAAATGTGAAAACTACATGTAAGATATAGGAAAACAATGCAATAGTAACGCACAAAAAAAACAAGCACCGAAAACCGAAAGAATCAAACCCACCGACTAAGGGTCGGTCCTGCCTTTTAATTGAACGGAAATACAGAGTGCAACATGCCCTCTGTCAAGTATTCAGCAAAGAAGGAATTACATCCAGAGAAAGAAAAAGAATTCAATCATTTGCCTCCCCTCTTCTAGAGCCCAGTACATTCCCCTTTTGTATCCCTTATTTCCCCACTGAAAATCCTTCAACCGTATACTCACTTTTCTCTCCCTCACGTGCTGCTGTCTGCCATTATTTCCTGCAGCAGGTGCTAGGTGTCCTGAGTCTCCAACTAACTCATCATTTCTCCTTATTTCTTCTACCCATTCTGCCCCTTCACTCTCAACGTTATTCTCACGCGTTACAATACCCTCCCCATCAACAATAACCTTGTCCTCAAGGTTAAAGTCAGGGTAAGCTTTGACAAAATCTGGAATGTCTTCCCAAGTTGCTTCTGTTGCAGGTAACCCAACCCATTGAACTAAGACTTGTGAAACTATTTTAGATCTGCGGGGGATGTCACGTTTTTGAAGGATAGATTGAGGAAGTAATACAGGACCTTCTCGTAGTGTAGTCAATGGTAGGGGAATGTAGGTAGTGGCATGTGAACCTTTGCATTCCTTTAATTGAGAGACATGGAAGATGGGGTGGATTTTAGCAGCGAGTGGCAGTAAGAGTTTGTAGGCCACCGAGCCTATTCGAGCGAGAATGGGAAATGGGCCAAAATACCTCATCCCCAATTTCTGGTTTTTTCTCAAGGCAATGGAATTTTGTCTATACGGTTGAAGTTTCACCAAAACCAAATCACCAACCTTAAACTCCTTATGCAGTCTTTTCTGATCAGCATACTTTTTCATTCTTTCTTGAGCTTTCAGAAGCTGCCGTTTTAGTTGAGTCAAGACTCGGTCTCTCTCCCCTAATAATTCTTGTATTGCTGGAGGATCATTAGGATCCACTGTGTACTTCATTATGGTAGGGGGGTCTCTTCCATATACCACCTTAAATGGTGTGGTTTGTAAGCTGGTATGAAAAGTCGTATTATACCAAAACTCTGCCCACGGTAACAGCCTGGTCCAGGTCTTAGGATTGTCAAAGGTAAAGCACTTGAGATACATTTCAACACACTTATTTAGTGCCTCTGATTGTCCATCGGACTGGGGGTGGTAAGCCGTAGTCATGTTCAAAGTTGTGCCACTCAACTTGAAAAGGTGTTTTATGAATATTTTATCTCTGTCAGATACGATGGTTCTAGGAAACCCATGTAGTTTTACAACAATATGAATGAACAATTCTGCCACTTGCTTGCTATTGAAGTCGACCTTTAGGGGAGCAAGGTGAGCATACTTCGACAATCTATCAATGACCACCATAATCACCGAATATCCATTAGAGGGTGGAAGGCCTGTAATGAAGTCCATGGCTATATCTTCCCATATCTGGTCAGGAATTGGAAGGGGTTGGAGTAACCTTGCGGGTAGAGTGGTGGCCGATTTAACTTGTTGGCATATAAGGCATTCCTGGATGTATTGAGTGACATCTTTAAGCATACCCGGCCAATAGAATTGAGAGGACAATCGAGCCATAGTTCTAGTTATTCCCGCATGACCCCCTAGTATGGAACTGTGGTATTCCTTGAGCAACATTTGTATAATCTCAGCATCTCTAGGAATTACAACTTTGTACTTCCAATGTAAGTATCCATCAGAGTAGGAATAATGAATGTTGGGTGGTTTTCCTACTACAGAAGCTTGAATGACAGATTGAAGAGTAGGGTCTAATTGAGTGGCTTTCTGAATTTTTATCATCAATTCATTCTCTCCAGATGACCATGCCATAAAGAAAGATCTGGATAGGGCATCCGCAGCTTGGTTATCCTTCCCAGGCTTGTATTCAATTGTGAAATCATATCCTAAAAATTTGTGTAAACAGGCTTGTTGCTCGGGAGTTTAAAGGGATTGGTCCATTAAGCTCTTAAGGCTTTTTTGATCAGTTCGAATGATGAACTTGTGGCCCAATAAGTAATGTCTAAACTTTGCAATTGCTTCGGTAATGGCATAGAATTCCCTTGTATAAGCGGATTTATGCTGCATCCGGGAAGACAATTTCTTAGAAAAGAAGGCTATAGGGTGGTTGTCTTGGCTAAGAACGGCACCAATTCCCAACCCTGAGGCATCAGTCTCCAAAACGAAGGTTTTTGTGAAATCAGGCAATGCTAGGATGGGGGCAGTGGTAATAGCTTGTTTCAGGGCCTCGAAGGCTTGTGTTGCTGGTGCAGTCCATTGAAAATTATCCTTTTTTAGGAGATTGGTCAAGGGATGAGCAATTGCAGCATATCCTTTGATAAACCTTCGGTAATATCCCGTTAGGCCAAGGAACCCCCTCAGTTGTTTTGTGTTTTGAGGGCAGGGCCACTGTAAGACAGCTTGAACCTTGTGAGCATTCATTGCCACCCCATTTCCCAGGACAATATGGCCTAAGTAGTCTACTTGAGATAGACCAAAAGAGCATTTGGATAATTTGGCGTATAATTGGTTTTCTTGCAGAATTTGTAAAACTGTTTCCAAATTGTCAAGGTGAGCAGACCATGAAGGGCTATATACAAGTATGTCATCAAAAAACACCAGCACAAATTTCCGTAGAAGGCCCTGAAAGATGTCATTCATTGAGGCTTGAAAGGTTGCAGGAGCATTGGTTAATCCAAATGGCATGACAAGCCATTCGTAGTGGCCTTGATGGGTTCAAAATGCTGTCTTGAACCTGTCAGCAGGATTGACCAAAATTTGGTGGTATCCTGATCGAAGATCCAACTTCGAAAAAAATTTAGCACCACATAATTCATCCAATAGCTCTTCAACAGTTGGTATAGGAAATATGTCTTTGATTGTTACAGCATTGAGAGCCCTGTAATCTGTGCAAAACCTCCAAGTGCCATCTTTTTTTTTTACCAATATAATTGGTGAAGAAAAGGGGCTAGTGCTATGGGTAATGAGTCCTTCTGACAACATCTGCTGCACCATTTGCTCAATCTGTTTTTTTTTACTATGAGGATATTTGTATGGTTTAACACGCACAACGTTCACATCCGGCATTAAAGGAATACAATGATTCTGAGATCGAGTAGGAGGAAGTCCTTTAGGATTAGCAAATACCAAGTGATAGGTATGAAGCAGAATTGCAATGTCTGGTTCAATATCTACTGGAATATCCAACCAATCGTCCTCTGTAGTGATAGGGTGAGCAATTTGGAGTGTGAATAGTTCAGCAATAGCGCCAGTTTTGCATAGCCGTGTCATGTGATGCAACTCTGCTTACTGTGGTAGAAGTGGTGGCTCACCTTGCAAGGTAATGAGTTGGTTGTCCGAGTAAAATTTTAAGGATAGGGTGGTGTAACCAGCAATGTGTGGTCCAATAGTGGCTAGCCACGCAGCACCTAAAATAAGATCAGCGCCCGAAACTGGTAATAAATATACTAGAAGCTTGAGAGTATGTCCTTATAGTTTAACCGGGATCTCCTTTATAACCCCTTCGGTAGACATAGCATTTCCATTCCCTACCATGACTTGTAGTGATGACATAGCCTCCACAGGAAGCTTTAGGCAATGAGCAATCTGTGGTTGTAAGAAGTTGTTTGAACTACCACTATCCAGGAGTATCTAGATTGTCATTCCGTTCAATGAACCCTTGAATCGCATCGTTCCCACACCAGCAGCACCCTTCAAAGCATTAAGGGAAAGATGGTGTTCCAGATTCTGTTCTAAATCAGGAATCTCTGCAGCTGTATTGTCCTCCTCTTCATATGTAACTTGGAGAAAAGAATATTGGCGATTAGGACAACGGTGAGTGGCTGTGAACCGTTCATCACATGTGTAACATAAGCCTTTTTCTCTACGGGACTGCATATCAGCAGGTGAAAGTCGTTTGATATTATGGTTTCTAATGGTTTGGGAAGACGGGCGTTGGTTTGGGGTAGGGAGAAGTGGTTGTTGTGGGGGATTGGTGTATGATTGATTATTAGAAGGTGTTGTGGTTTGGTTGGAATTCCGGGAAGTGTTGATGGGGTACTGTCTAGGTTTGAAGGTGTATTTCTCTTCAAATAAACGGGCTAATGAAATGGCTTTGAGGATTGTGTTTGGGGCTTGAGCTATGACCTCTCTACGGACGTCTGGTTTCAACCCATTGATGAAACAATCGAGAAGGGCCTCATTGCTTATACCATAAATACGGTTAGCTAGAGCTGTAAACTGCACATAGTAGTCATTTACAGACGCGGTTTGTGTGAGTTTAAATAAGGTGGATCTAGGTGATTCAAAGGGAGAAGGACCAAATTCCAGCTCTAAGGATCGAACTAAAGTATTTCAGGACACAATGGGGTTATTGCGTTGCATCATTTGGTACCAAGGAACAACCTCCTTTTCGAAATGAATGGCTGCTATGGTTAAACGGTGGTCATCAGGAGTATCATAATATTCGAAGAATTGCTCTGCTTTGAAAATCCATTGTAAAACGTCAGAGCCATCGAAACGAGGAAAATCAATCTTCACATTTCTCACCTGAAATGGGTCGTGGGTATGTCGTGAGTTCGTACCACCATGGGACATGTTCTCCTTCAAATCTTCAATGGCGTTACGGAGGTCTGTCATCTCTGCAGCATGCTCCCTTTCACGTTTCTGCATGAGGTCCAATATTTGCTTGAGGTCATTTGAAGAGGATGTGTCGGCCATGTGGGATGAAAGCACCAATGTAAGATATAGGAAAACAATGCAACAGTAACGCACAGAAAAACAAGCACCGAAAACCGAAAGAATCAAACCCACCGACTAAGGGTCGGTCCTGCCTTTTAATTGAACGGAAATACAGAGTGCAACATGCCATCTGTCAAGTATTCAGCAAAGAAGGAATTACATCTAGAGAAAGAAAAAGAATTCAATCATTTGCCTCCCCCCTTCTAGAGCCCACTACATTCCCCTTTTGTATCCCTTATTTCCCCACTGAAAATCCTTCAACCGTGTGCTCACTTTTCTCTCCCTCACGTGCTGCTGTCTGCCATTATTTCCTGCAGCAGGTGCCAGGTGTCCTGAGTCTCCAACTAACTCATCATTTCCCCTTATTTCTTCTACCCATTCTGCCCCTTCACTCTCAACGTTATTCTCACACGCTACACTACACCCCTCTCCTTACAATTTGCTAATTGAGATGCCTTCATACAAGAGGTGTTTTGCTTCAAGTTGGTACAAATTTCACGACATACATAATCCCTTCCTCATATTGATCATGTTAAAAAGTGTAGGTATCATCAAATATCATCTTGAGGGTCAATGTATTTTGAATTTTTTTTATAACTTATTTTTTTAATTAAATGTAGGATGTAATTATTTATATATAGAGATTAAATGCAATATAGTAGGTATTAAATATTTTTATAAAGAATTAATGTAAAATGTAGAAGGTCTTGTTTAATTCATTCTATAAAAAGAAACATTTGTAATACAAATTTGAGATATATATGAATTTTAATAGAAGATGATATTTTCTTTTTGTTAAAACCTTTTGGAGTTCTGAGTTATAAGACCTTAACTTTAATTTTATCAGAGTAATTTATGACAATTAATCTCATAACTTATTATTTACCTTCTCATTTTTTAATATAACGTTAATATCCTTTTCCAAACTAAATATCAAAGAGATCTTTCAACTAGTATCAAAACTTTAACTCTTTATATTTAGTGAAATATATATATATATATATATATATATATATATATATATATATATATATATATTTCACAGTTTCAATATTTATTTTGTATTTTAAAATTTATGACAAATATT
>NC_028354.1:2191442-2270352 GCF_000741045.1 Vigna radiata var. radiata
CTTCTCATTTTTTAATATAACGTTAATATCCTTTTCCAAACTAAATATCAAAGAGATCTTTCAACTAGTATCAAAACTTTAACTCTTTATATTTATATATATATATATATATATATATATATATATATATATATATATATATATATATATATTGCACAGTTTCAATTTTTATTTTGTATTTTAAAATTTATGACAAATATTGATGGTAAATTGTTTTAGGCTTTTGACATCACTTGTTGAACCGTCGTCTAATCTGGTGACGTTAACTTTACATCAGTCAAGTTTACGGCAGACGTCTATGTAGACGTCGGTTAAGTACACAACCGACGTCTAGATAGACGTCAGTCATAGATACAATAGACGTTAACATAGACGTTCTTGGTCAACAGACGAGACGTCTGTACGCGCTGGATCGTTTTGTCCATTGTTACTTATTGGACGTCGCTTTGTGCATTGACTGACGTTTGTAGACGTCAGTTTTGCTTTAACCGACGTCTACTAGGTATTTTTTTTTTAATAAATATTTTATTTTTCGAATATAACCACACCTGAAATTCAGAAAAATTCCCAGAACAATTTTTTATAACGAATAATTGTTTGTTTGAGCTATAAATAGATATAATTCAATCGAAGATAAAAAAAATGAAATTATAAACTTAAACTAAACCTAAGTAATTGAAAACAAAAAAAAAATAAGTCTTGTTGCTCTAGTTCCACTTTTGGAGAAAATAAGTTGTCCACTCCTGCCTTAGCTGCTTTATCGTGTCTTCAGGTAAAGCAGATGAATTGTTGAACCGTTGCACAATTAAGAAATATTGATTATGATTTGATATATGTTGAAAAGAATTAATTGATTTCTGGTGTTTTCATAGTAAGCTTGATTATTACCTCATTCCAGTTTTCTGTAATGCCAGCTCGAATGATGGTCTTAATCCATGACATCACATAGTACCCATATTCCCATGAACCTAGTTGCCTGTTACACTAAAATGAAGAACTAAATATAGTCAAGAATTAAGATCATTGAATAACATAGTAAATAAATTAAAACTATAAATTCACCAAACCTTGGGATACAACACTTGATTTAGCAGACCTCGAGATTTACCCATTACTCTATTTAAATTAAAACATAAAGTAATATTAATATAAGTATGAAATCATAAAAAATTAAGGCCGACATGAATTTAAATGTCATTTTTAGCGAAACACTTACCCTTGAAGCATGGTTTTGAAGTCATTTTTCATCCTCTTATGCAGCGAACAGAAGAAGACAACTGTACTTTTTTTGGGAATGAGGACCACCAACTACCAGTGAGCCCTGTTTGGAACATCATAACTAGTTAGTAAACTAATTAAGTAAACTTTAATTACCTTTTACATAAAACAAGGCATACCCATCAATGTATGGCACAAGGTATATGTCTCTGTTGGACTCAGCCATCCATGTTTGCAAATAATTTTGTTTGATTTCAGCTGTGTTACCATAACATTGAATGGTCTGAGGTTCAACAAATCCGTAAATGGAAGACCGACCTTGGTCTACAATGACTATGTCCATGTACCTATAACAACAAAGTTAACTTGTTACAAAGAATGCATCCAAATTAAAATATTATGGTAGACAAAAGTAAATATCTTACATGCACCAGAGTAGAATAATGGAAATATTCAAATCTTTGTCTCCCAAAATGATCTCCGATACTCTTAAGTCCCAGTATATTGATGTTGATCCTTTATTGAACCTAGGAATACTTGACAATAGTTTTGCTATGGGATCATCCTCCGCTTCAACCAAGTCATCACCATCAACACCATCATCATCTTCAAGTATTGGGTCCTAATTCATTGGCTGCTTTTGAGGACGTGTGACCTGAACATAAAATTTTCAAAGTTATGAACAAATATTTTTAAATGATAACAATATTAGTAATGATAAAAAATATTATACCTGTTGCGTACCAAGTTGTGTCATAATCAATGCTCTAGGCTAGGCTAAGAAACTTCCTATCGCCTCCCCCACAAATTGAACTTCAGGAGTGGGTATAGGCACCTGAGCCTGTTGATCCCGAACCTCTTCAATCATGACACGCACATGCTAGGGTGATATGGGAACACCGTGAATAGTCTGGCCTCCATCAACTACTCGTCCGACAGCCACAATGCGTGCGGGATGCCCATCAACCAACAAGTCATACTGACCAATGTAGTCAGTAGGTTCAACAGCAGAGCAGGATCCTTTGGTGCTGGCAAGAGGTGGTGTGGGACTTTCAGTGGGCACACCCAGGGTGGCCTGTGTCATGGATTACAGCTTATTTTCAAGCGCTCTTTGTATTTGTTTTTGTTCTTGTAGCTGCTCAGTGAATCGCTCCTCCATTTGACGAAATCTTTCTTCCCACTGAAGATCCAGCTGATTAATGCCTCCTTATTCGTTGATTGACTTGTTTAGGTTGTTTGAGTTGTTTTTTGTACAGGGCCAAAGTACTCACGAAGACCAATGGACCCAGGAACTGCATGTACACATCTTGGGTGCTCCGGTTTTCCAATGACCGTTGTTAAAATGTCCTCCCTACCTTGGGGAGTAAATGTTCTCTGTGTCTGCTGCATAACCAACTCATCCTGCACATTAAAAAATTTACATTACTTAAATTGCAAGATATGATAAAATACAATAAAGTAATGTTTACAATTTCAACTTACAATTCTTTGTGAGATCGCTACGGTTGAGGCAGATGTCATGTTCCCATTAGATTTCGTCTGAGCAGCCTTCCACATCTCGTACCTTGTAGGTGGAGGTGCTAGGTCCGGGGACTCAAGCCCCAACTCATCTGCTTGATCTTTCCTAAGTTTATTCTCCAGTTTGGCATAACCACCTCGTGATAACACGTGTGATGCATCATTTAGCCTTTGCCTTTCTTAGGCGGTTAACCTTTTACCCTGTATAACAAATTTTTATGCATAACTATGTAATAATAAGAATTGCTTTGAAGATGTTGTTGGTTAAGATAAATACCTTCCCTGCCTCAGTCTCTCTAGATTGACGAAATTGCATCCATTCTTCTTCTGTGAAGGAATAATGCCGAGCTGGATTCTCATGTTGTCTGTCTCCAAATACATACAGACGTGTCAGCCTTGTCTTGAAATCCCTCCACCTCTTACATATGTGCGATAAGATTTTCTGCCTCATGTCCAATGTGTTTGGAACATCATATTTTACCTGTTTAAAACAAGGAACGTGTGAATGAGGTAATAAGATCAAAGAAATAATTATATCAAATTTCTTTTAAGTAACCATACCTGAACATCTTGCCATAAAAGGTTCTTCTCGACCTTTGGGACGTCATCCCAAGTTGCATGAAGGATAGAAACATGGGTTTTGGCTATCTTACCCAAATAACAACTAAAATTATCAGCATTTGGCCCGGATGCCACACCGGTTCTTGGGTCAATCTCAAGATGTTTCCTCTGCCTAGGAACCTATCCGGATGTCGCTTCTGGCAAACGTGTCACTCCTCATCTACGTCTGCTCTGTGTTGATGCTGAGTCTGAGGTCGACATACGTGAAAAATATATACAAGGTTAGTAAGAATTGAAATTGTAATTTTCATATAAATAAAAATTCATATAAAGTCTAAACAAAAAAACAAGACGTTACTTATTAAGATATTGTTTTCTCCCAGATCCCTTCATCATGATCACTACGAATTGCATGCATGTCATCGGCAATGTCATCAATTGAGTCTTCAATGGGTCTTGATGTGCTACATGTTGTCTGAAGTACATCAAGAGATTCTTCATCATCAAAACCGTGCATGTTTTTCCCCTCCAAAACCACTGACCATTTTTCATTCGTTGGATCGTTGACGTAGAATATTTGCCTTGCTTGACTTGTCATAATAAATGGTTCATCAGTGTAACTCATCTTATTAAGATCTACCAATGTGAAACCAGAGCCATCGGTAATGATTCCAGAATTTATATCAACCCATTTACACTTGAAAACGGGGACTCTAAACCTCAGATAATCCACCTCCCAAATTTCTTGTATTATTCCAAAATAACTAATTGATGCAGTGATCGGATTTTTGTCTTTAGAACTAGAGAAGTGCACTGACTCAACTTTTAGTGTAACTCCACTATTTTGAACTCTACTTTTGTCATCTTCTTCCTTTGTTTGAAAAGAGATATTGTTAATATAGTACCCACCATATGTAATGACATCTGTGTTCCGCCCCCGAGATAACCTCAATAGAGTTTCCGAAACATTTGGAGTCGCATAAATCTTTTTCTTAAACCATGGTAAGAAGGTTTTGACATGTTCATTAAGCTTCCATTTTTCACTCATTCTTGGGTGTGATACCTTTATTTCATTAACGTGTTCAAAAATGTAAGGAATAACATCATCAGTGTTGTTTAAGATGTACAAATGAGCTTGATCAACTTCTTTTTTACTCACACGTTGAATCCTCACACCACGACCCTTACCTTCACATTTTCCTTCATGTATGCTCTTGGGTAGACCCACTGGTTCACAACTTGCCATGTAAGCTTAACAAAATTCAATGGCTTCTTTTGCAATGTATCGCTCTATGATTGAAGCTTCTGGTCTATACTGATTCTTGACATATCCCTTTAAGATTTTCATGTATCTTTCAACAGGATACATCCACCTTAGGTAAAACGGCCCACATATTCGAATTTCTCGGACTAGATGAACGATCGAATGAACCATGATATCAAAAAAAGAAGGTGGAAAATACATCTCCAATTGACATAGTAGTCTTATTCCTTCATTTTCCAATTGATCTAAACATCGAGGGTCAACAACTTTCTTGCAAATGGCATTAAAAAAAAACACAGACGTGTCAGAATACCCCTAACAGAAAGAGGTAATATGTCTCGAATTACAACTGGTAACAATTGTTGCATCAATATATGATAATCATGAGACTTTAAACCAACTAACTTTAGCTCTTGCATAGAAACAAGGTTACTAATATTAGAAGAATAACCTTGTGGAACCTTCACACTTCTTAAAGACTTACAAAAACATTGTTTTTCTTTTTTCGAAAAAGTATAACAGGCTAGGGGCAAATAGGTGCGTCTACCTATTGTCTGTGGATGTAACTTTGTTCGGATTCCCATTTCATGTTTAATAAAGTTCCGATGACACTGTCACAAACATTTTTTTCTACGTGTATCACATCAATACAATGTCTAACATCAAGTTTAGACCAATAAGGAAGATTAAAAAATATTGATCGTTTCTTCCAAACATTTTTTGCACGTGTACTTTTACAATGTTTTCTGAATACAATGTCAATGTTTTTGACTTCGTTGTACACCTCTTCACCATTCTGGGATCTGCACACAACCTCATCCTCGACACTTCCATTGAATGTTTTTTTCAATCCACGATAAGGGTGATTGCAAGGAAGGAATTTCCGATGTCTTGTGTAAACCATCTTCTAACCATGCTTCAATTGAAGGTAACTAGTGTTTTCTTCACAAATCGAACAACCAAAATGTCCTTTAGCACTATAACCGCTCAAGTTTCCATAGGTTGGGAAATCATTTATAGTGCAAAACAACATTGCACGCAAAAGGAAATTCTCTTCAACATCTGAATCAAACACTTCGACACCTTCTTCCCACAACAATTTCAAATAATCAATTAAAGGTTTCAAGTAAACATCAATGTCATTGCCAGGTTGTTTAGGACCAGATATCATCATTGACAACATGACATATTTTCTCTTCATGCACAACAAAGGAGAAAGATTGTATATCATCAACATAACTGGCCATGAACTGTGTTTGCTACTTAAGTTCCCGTACGGATTCATGCCATCAGTTGCAAGTGCAAGTCTTAAGTTTCTTGGATCTGCACCAAATTCTGGAAATGTTTCATCGATCTTCTTCCATTGTGGTGAGTCTGCTGGGTGTCGAAGAAGATTATCGCACTTTCTTCCTAAAACGTGCCATTTAAGGTTCTTGGCATCCTCCTTAACAGAGAACATACGTTTGAACCTAGGTATTATAGGCAAATACCACATGACCTTACCAGGTGCACCATCATTACCTTCTTCAGTGTTTTTTTCAGATTTCTTTTTAAAACGGCTTACACCACATGTTGGACAATACTTTAGTGAAGCAAACTCCTTGATGTACAAAACATAATCATTGGGGCAAGCATGTATCTTCTGATATTCAAGACCCATTGGACATAAAACTTTTTTGGCCTCGTAATTTCGAATAGGAAGCGTATTATTTTCTGGAAGCATCTCCTTCAGCAACTCCAACAACTCCGTGAAACTTTTATTGGTTCATTTGTTCCTTGCTTTTAAACAACTTCAAAGTTGCAGACAAACGTGTAAAGTTCGTGCAGCCTGGGTACAACAGTTGTTCACAATCATTGATAAGAGAATCGTACAAATTAGCTCTTCTAAAGTTATCTTCACCAACATCACGTATCATGTCCTCTAAATAATCACTCATCCATTCTTCCACATAATTTGTTCCTCGTGATGTCATAGGTTGGTCCAGTACTTCTCCATGCCAAGTCCAAACAGTATATGTTTTCGTTATGCCGAACATGAATAGATGATCATGCAAATTACCCAAGTCTTGTCGTATTTGATTAAGACAACGAACACAAGGGAAAAAAATATGTCCCGTTCACAGACTTTGCATTTTCTTTAACATATTGCAAGAACACCGAAACACCCTTCTCATATTCTTCAGAGATGCGACGTGCATTCATCCAGCTTCGATCCATACTATGTTCGTAACATAGTTCATCAGTATAAAATTCTTAACTCTCACAAGGTTAGGCCCTACCCATTCAGGAAAAATATTTTTCATAAATTGCTATGACATGTGCAAAGAAGTCTAGATCATAAATTTGATAAAATTTCGGCAGCATTTCGCATTGGTCTCCGAAATACACGAAATGACAGTAGTCACAAGAATGACCACAATCAAATATGCATCCGGAGAACAACACAAATAATGAACCAAAATTTCATCAGTCTTATGCATAAACTCCAACGTACATGTTATAGCAAATTTATCAAAAATAATTTTCCAAAATTGTCCAATTGGACAATTCAAAATTTAATACAAACGATTAAAAGATTAATCGTTTGTGTTAAATTTCAAACGGGAACTAAGTTTCACTAAGTGATTTGATACTAATGCATGTCAATTGTAATAACACAACTAAACTTAATCACATGCATATACTAACAATCTGCAAACGCATGCATACCTAAACGTCAATATGAAATCATACAAAGAAAAAACAATAAAATTCAAAGTGCCAACATCATACACAAAAGCCAATAATATCCATACAAATTAAGTTTTCAAAAAACAAGCTAACCTTTTTAGCAGATTATATATAACCAAATGAGATAGATGTCATAGTGCACGCCCAAATATAAGCAGTCCAAAAACAGTCGAAAACGCTACCAACAACATGTTTGAAACTACAACAAAACGCAACAAAATGTAATTATAATCGGTTCAAATGAAAGCCTTTTCATCAAAGACTAATTCAATCGGAGCAAAACTAAATTTAAACGGTCAAAAACATAGAAAACGAACCTCTCATGGCGCGGCAGGAGAAAATCTCTCGATGAAGAAGACGATGAATAGTGGAAACTGCTCGCGGGTTCGCGTTCTGAGTTTATGTTACTATAGACGTCGGTTAGCTATCGCGACTGACGTCTGTAAGGTTATAGACGTCGGTCCTCTCACTAATTCGACGTCTATATGATTTAAATATTAATATTGGCGCGAATTATAGACGTCGGGTATCTGAGAAACTGACGTCTAGTTGGACATAGTCGTCGGTTACCATGCAATCGACGTCTAGGTATCAGAACAATCATTACGGTTTCACTTAACTGTCAGGTTATAGACGTCATTTGGTAGGGGGCACCGACGTCTATGTCTCATACATTTAATGACACTCAACTACCTGTCAGCTTATAGACGGTTGTGTGTCTTCACCGACGTCTAACTCGCGACTGTTCACCACCTTTAAGACCTTTAGATGTCGGTGTTTGTCATGGTGACGTCTATAGCTCGACTCTTCACCTTATCTGGCAGACCTTTAGACGTTACTGAAGGGCACTGACATCTATAGTTCTTCACTCATCGATTGGAGCTTGGCCCGACGTCTAGTTGCCCTATTTAATTACGAAGTTGCCATCGGTCATCGTTTAACGTCAATCGACCGAGTAACCGACATCTATGTTGTGATGTTAAACAGAGTTTTTCCACTAGATATGAAAAAAAGAAAGAACAAATTTATAAAGATAAAGAAAAGATATATAATGAATATATGAAAATACATGCTTAAATTGTGATGAAAGAAGGAGAGATGGAAAAAAATATTAGTGAAAAAGAAATAAAAAGAAAAGAGTTGAGAGGAAAAGAAATAATTAACATGATCTTGAGGGTAATGTAATTTTGAATTTATTTTATAATTTTTATTCTTTTAATTAATTATATAAAATAATAATAATATAATGGATATTAAATACTATTAGTAGATATTAAATGTTAGTCATTGAAAATTAATTACTCATGTCAACCAATTTCTGTAGGATGGTTTCATAAGACAGATCATTAATACCATGAGTTATGAGGGTCTCTCAAGAATCCTAAGATGTCAAGAAAAGTTCACTCCAGAATCTCTAAGAACAAAAGTAAAACACAAAAGAAATAAGCTTCCAAAAAGTGGAATCTGGGATGATTCATGTTTGGGTCTTTTTGGGTGGCTAAGGTTGTGTTATGGAATTGTGGTGAAGGGTTCCT
This sequence comes from Vigna radiata var. radiata, assembly GCF_000741045.1. Taxonomy (NCBI): domain Eukaryota; kingdom Viridiplantae; phylum Streptophyta; class Magnoliopsida; order Fabales; family Fabaceae; genus Vigna; species Vigna radiata. The sequence goes on from NC_028354.1 coordinate 2,200,269, forward strand.
GTCTAGGTTGTGTTAAAATAAAAGGTTATTTGCATGAAGGAATCAGGTTTGGCATAATGGTAGGGTGGTGGCGTTTAATGTCTAACATGCAACATAATTATCTAATAAGTCGTTTACCCATTATCTCGCATCCAGACAGAAAATTCTATATATATATATATATATATATATATATATATATATAATTTTGACAACACTTAATCCTCTTTATTGTTGTGCACCACAACCTATTCTCATTCTTTAATCTTTAATATTATATTGTTGATTAGTTTTTGTAATATTTTAATTATTTTTTTAATTGGATTTATTGAGTGTGAGATACAAAAGCACGATAAAAATAATTTTTTAGTTGCATATAAATATTTTTTGGATATTTTAAATGTGTTAGTGCAACTACAATTAAGTTGAATTCATGGAAGTATGGAAATAAATTGGTTAAAGTTTCATTATACCTTAAAGATAAATCCAAAAATAACAAAATGATCAAAACACTAGTGCAAAAACACTGATTAACGTCACCCCTTAGACGTTGGTTAGGGGTAAGCTCAACGTATATTGATGATTGGTGGCATTTTCGTAAATAAGTTGGTCATATAGACGTCAGTTAGGAGGTGCCCCGACGTCTATAGTATTTTAGACGTCGGGAGTCTCCCAACTCACGTTTATATGTCTAACAAGTGGGTGAAAAGTCATTTCTTTCAGACATATAGACGTCAGTTAGGAGGGGCCCCGACTTCTATATGGCGGAAATTAATAACTATTCACCTACCCGTCAGACATATAGACGTCAGTTAGGATAGCCCCGACGTCTATATGTCTGCCAAGTTGGTGAATAGTCACTCTTTTCTGCCTTGTAGACGTCGGATCCCGCCAAACTGACGTCTATATGGCGGACATTAATGGCTATTCACCTACTTGTCGGACCTATAGACGTCGGTTAGGAGATACCCGACGTCTATATGTCTGTCAGGCAGGTGAAAAGTCAGTGGCCTTAGTAGTCGACGTCTATAAGCCCCGCGAATATTAATTTTTAAATCGTGTGCAATCGACGTCTGATGTTTTGTTAAAACAGTGATTGCGAATGTACTTTGATTAAATTTACTTTGACTAATCTACAAAGTTCATACTTTTAATTAAGAATGTATTTTGATTAATAGTGAGGACGCCAACAAATTAATTAAGAATTTACATTGATTAATTTGAAAATCTAAGAAAATAATTAATTGAACAATAATATTTAGATAACCAATGATAAATTCTATTTTGAAAAGGCAATGGAATCAACATATTTTCTTTATTACTATTTTTATCTTTTCAATTTTATTTCTTTCTATCTTTTATTATTTTTTATTTAATCTTTTATTTATTTTATTTATCTTTATCTTTTTTTTTTTTATTTTACTAACCCTTTTGTATAGTTTTTATAAGAACTAATATGTTAGAAATACATTTCGTGTTCGTTAGGAGATTAGGTAAGGTTGGCTTTGTCCTTACTAATCTTTTCTTTAATGATAAATTCTATTTTGAAAAGGCAATGGAATCAACATATTTTCTTTATTATTATTTTTATCTTTTCAATTTTATTTCTTTCTATCTTATGTTATTTTTTATTTAATCTTTTATTTATTTTATTTATCTTTATCTTTTTTATTATTTTTATTTTACTAACCTTTTTGTATAGTTTTTATAAGAACTAATATGTTAGAAATACATTTCGTGTTCGTTAGGAGACTACGTAAGGTTGGCTTTGTCCTTACTAATCATTTCTTTACTTTATTAACAATACTGAAGTCATTATCGACAAGTAGTATTAATTTGATTGTGTTAATGATAGTTTTATCCATAACACAAGTTTATGTAAGAAAAATAAAATAAAACACAATATGAAAGGTATTCTAACATAAGAAATCATATAGTAATAATTTAAGAACACATATACATCATTCACACATCATGCACAAGGATGACAAAAAAATCCGCGGGTACGGGTATCCACGAGTAATATCCGCGACGGGTAGTTACTATCTGTGGATATTTATTACCCGCGGGTAATAGGTAGCAGGTATTTTAATACCCACTTCAAAACGGATTGGATGTGAGTATTAAACTATCCGCCCCACGAGTACCCGCTATCCGCAAACAATAATAATAAAATATTAATTTTTATCTTTTAAATTAAATTTATTTAAAAATAAAATTACTCTGTATTTTATTAGGTTAAATTTAATTAAAATTAAAATTTAATTATATTTAATTTACTTTATATTATATTATATATTTTTTGTGATTTTATTTAAATTTTATTTAAAAAATGTATAAAATATATTTTTTTTAACTTTTTGCGAGTATCTACGGGTTTTAAAATACCCACGGATATTTTCTAAGCAGGTACCTGTGTTGGTAGCTGGCGGGTTGTGAGTCAACTTTTTTTTTGTGGGTCGGGTTGCGGGTAGCCACTATCCGTGTCCGACCCAACCCGTTGTCATCCCTAATCATACATAATCCATATTACATATGTCATTCAACATTATGTAGTTATTCATGATAATATGAATATACTTTCAGAAGATGGGTGTGTGTTGAATCAAAACTCAAATTTTGTAGTTGTCACATGTTATCCCACTTATACAGAGCCAAGTGTTACACTGCTCCCAAGGTGCCACAATACTTAGCATCGAGTCCTACACATGTGAAAATGTGCATTCCTTATGGTTTACACATACATGATTTTTTTAACACCACCAATTATGAGCACAAGAACCTCCTTTAACCCTTACCCACAACTTTCTTCCTTTACACGAGTCTAATAACTAGTAGAGTTAGAATAGTCTCTTATAATCAAGTTCCATATTCTATATACCTACAATACACACACATAGTGATTTTTCCTTGGAATCACTTTACACAACTATGTATATGTGTTCATTTTATCTCAGTAGATTTTGACATCATAATTCAGGTTTTACTTAACCTCACACAATAGATTATGACCTCATTGCCTTGGCTCTGCTTAGCCTTTAAAAACACATTTATACCAAGTTTTCTATACTTACAATTGAAAGGGATTTATCTCATTCTCGTCCCTAAGGATCTCATACACTCATCTAATGAATGTATCATCTTAAGAGTGTATCATCCACCTAGTACACTCCTCAATCAATCAATGACCCAATCACTCTTATTTAATTAAATAATTAGAAAATTTTTATTCTTTACAAGTATACTACTAAATAAATAACTCAAGCCTTGGAAATTCCTTCCACTATACTCTTTTAGTGAGTTAGATTCAAGTAGCAAGAGTATCATCTAATGCTTTATTTGTCTTTTATATGTTGTACATATTTTTGTATGAGAAAGAAATCAAATATATACGGATGTAATTCCATATAAAAAAAAAAAAAAAAAAACCTGATGTAATTAAATATTATACTAACTCTACATAAAAAAAAGTTTTGTTTTCAATTTCTAAATTATGTTTTCACATCGTGATTTACGCTGTGTTGGCATTAAGTCTCTGTTCTTATGAAAGGATTTGGGGAAGATGATTTGGGGGAGATGATTTGAGTGGATTTGAGGGTAATTTTGTTGTTGTTCTTTTGAGTAGATTTGTGGGTAATTGAGAATGGATTTGAGTATAAAGTTTGTAAGAATTAGTGTAGGATTTGATTGATGTGATAGATTTAAAAAATTTGTTTAATTGGTAGAAATGAAATATTACCAAAATGTCCCTAGTTATTTTAGTAATATAAAATGTTTTTTTTAATGTTATATTTAAATTTAAAATTGTTAATAAAGAAAGGAAATTAATTTATAATAAGTCAAATAAATTTTTAAAATATTAAAAATTTATTTTTAAATATTAAAAAAATATTGTTAAGTAAAATAAATATTTTTAAAAATTTAGTATTTGTTTGTAATATAATTTCTTACCAAATATTATTAATTTATTTGTCTACGAAAGTTAAATTTTTAAAACTTGTTCGTACAATGCAACTACTTACATACTGTTGCGAAGCAAATCATAATTGTAATGGAAGTATTTGTTCTTTTATGCATATAATAAGGTTTAGAGCATATATCACAAATTTCATTTTAAGAAAATTGTAATGGAGAGTTACTTTCTAAAAATCTTATTTGCAGCGTTTGTGTGCCTTCTGCATACCAAACTATCCGTTCATGGATTCAATCCGCCATTACAGAGTTCACATGTGAAATGCATAGAGAGGGAGAGACAAGCACTCCTCACTTTCAAACAAAGTGTCCGAGATTACCATGGCATGCTGTCCACGTGGAGGGACGATGAAAATAACAGAGATTGTTGCACATGGGAAGCCATTGAATGTAACAACGAAACTGGTCACATAGAGATGCTTGATCTTCGTGGTGGTTCAACATGCATTATTTGTCAGGTTCAATCAATATCACTTCGTTGTTCCAGTGGATCCGGATACGCCCTACTTGTATCCGGATACACCGTTAATGCATTTTGTACAGCAACCTCGATCTGGATACGCCATGAATGTATCCGGATAGCCCTCCTTTCACACTTTCACAGTGCTGCAACACGACGTCCGGGTCTTCGTTCCTGCATCAAATCTTCCTTTGTTTAATCCCTCCTTGCCGTTTGGTTGGCTGCATGGACTCCTTCATCATCATGAACACCATTCTTCCTCTCCAAATGTGTTGGTCACAGGGGTAGAAACGTCTTTGCCGTAACAATCAGCACAAATCTTCTCATATTTGCGGGATTGGTTGAACAGTGTTTTTTGGCAAATCAGCTGAAATGTTTAATCGCAAATCAGCGCAAACAAGTGGAAGAGAACACGAGACATCTTGCAAATTCGTCCTCTCTAATCAGCGTTAAGAGTACCTTCTACTGAAAAGAACACAGCGTAAGAGAATTTACTGTGCACGATAATTTGCTCGGACGGATTGTGAATAAAATTCGTGTTCGCTTTCATTGATTTAAAAGAGAGTAATTGGGGGATGCTGGTTTTTCACATCCACTCTAATATGTCGCGATTTGCAGCAATTTGAAGGGAATGGTTAAAATCTCTTTATTGCCCTTACAGGATTGCCATACTAGTCTTAGAGTGGTGCTTCAACTATTTCAATTTTTTTCAATTCCTCATTTTCTTATTCTTCAACATAATGTTGTACTGTGGCTAAATATATAACTTCAGCTGTGTAGTGAATATATGCATGTAATTTCACACCAACCCATGGCTTGATAAGATGTTAACACGTCACAAATATTGCCACGTAAGTTCAAGAAGATGAGACTTTCATTTTATTATTATAATTAGATGATTGTATTACATAAATTTAATTATATTATATCAATTTTAATTATATTTTATTATATAAAACTTGTTATTTACTTCTTATTTACAATTATATAAAATTTCTTATTGTATTTTAATTATATTTAATTGTATTACTTGTTATTTATAGTTAAAAATAAATTCATTTTACTAAAATAAAATTTGTGTTCAATATTAAAATTAATTTTAATAATTAATGTTAATTTTTTACTTTTTATAAATATTTTTACAATCAAATATAACATTAACCATTATTATTTTATATTACTTTAATAACTAAGGGTATTTTGGTAATCTTAAATTTTTATTAATTAAACAAATTTTTCTTACCTGTCACATCAATCAAATCTTACACTAATTTTAATCAACTTTATTTCCAAATTCACTCTCATTTACCTCTAAATCCATTCAAACAAACAACATTCAATTTCATCCTTAAATCCTCTCAAATTCATTCACTCACTCTCCCTCAATTCATCTCCTTCAAAAAAAACACATCCTTAAAGTGAAATTAGTCACATATTCAGTTTAATGTGTAATTAATTACGCCCTAATCATAACAGTATTCTCCAATGTAAGCACATCTACTCCTACGAATCTATATCAATCCATACCAGAAACATTCACAATATTAATCATGAGCGAACCTTGACACAAGAATTTTAAGCTTTGTGTTAAAAGAAATATCGGATTCGGCTTTAAATTCCTAAGATCGCAAATCATAGTAAATATATAGATTGAGTATTTGGAATCAAATTGTCGTTCTTGTATAAGAGGAATATAAATAATATATTAGTTTCATTAAATATTGGCATATTGTGCTTTCTCCACTATATTAAAATATGTTATCTGATAAACCTTGTTTAACGCTTAAAGTTGGTAGTTAGAAGATATAAACTAGGCTACACGAAGCTAGAGTGGGTTATTAATTAACCCATATAATAATTTAAAAACGATTAGAGCTAATGATTATAGTTGAGAAATACAGATCACAACTTTGAGCAAATCTTTTATGCTTTGACAAAGAAAGCATATTTAAAAGAAGAATTGGGTCTTAAATATATCAACTACCATGACGATACCAAAATATGAAACAGAAAAATATCGATTAATTATAGTAGAGTTTATCAATTTTACATTTCCACGTAAAGTCTATTAATTTAATTTTGTGTCTTTTCCCTTCAATATATTTTTGGATATCTAGTCAACCAGAAAAAAGATGCATACGTGAAGCAGAAGCATAAAACATTTATTTTATAATGATTATATTTTATAATGATTATACTAAAATGGATTATCCAGCGATTGAATTGGTATTCAAAATTTCGAATAATTTGATTAAATATGAAACAAGGGACTGATCCAATCAAATCCTAAATATTTTCCACAATAAAATCAGTTAAAAATTAGACAAGTTATACTAAATAAATGAATAAAATGAGGATAAAACAGTAGAAAAATCACTATTTTAAAATGTAATAATTTAAAATAACCGTCGTATTAAAATATTAAAATTGTCATAATTTACATCATTTTTATAATGGTTATTGAATTATTCTTAATTTCATGGTTGAAATATTCAATCCTTAATGTGAAGGAATGTGCATAAAACCTAACAAACTAAAAATAGTGATAAAATTATAATATATAAATATATTTAGATTAGTGTTATCTTTTACCTTTTCACATTCTTAATCTAAGTTTGTTGCTAAGTTTATTTTGAAAGTATTTATTGTTTATTGATTCTTTTCATATTTGTATGGCCATAGACAATATTGAATATTTGGTCTACGATCAGATAAGACTATGAGAAGGGACGACTAGTTCGAATAGGTTGTGATAACACTATTAGAAACTATCTAACTTATTATTAGTAAACGTTGTTTATCAACTAACCGCACAGTCATGGAGATGGGAGACCGAGAGGTTGAACGACTCCCGATAGTGAGAACCCTAAACATCGCTCCTAATCAAGATTATTGGTAAAAGTTGTTTAGTATGAATTGGGTCGTGACTGGGTCGTGATTAGGATTCCACTAATCACAAGCCCATGCATCTCGAAACCTATAAATAGAGGTCAAAGGTAAAAAGGTAAGTGATTGTATTTATTGTGAATTTAAGAATTTATTGTATCCCCCGATCGGGTTGATTACTGACTTGAGCATCGAAGTGCCTTTGACAAGTTCACTCGGACGATTTGGAGCGTGGCAAAGGAAGAATTTTAACTAAGTGTGTAGGATAACCTAAGCTAACTCGGAGGAAAGTATGAAGGAACATTTTGTGGAGATCCTCAACCTAACATTCCAGAACATTTGATGCTCACCATGGGGCCGAGAGGTCCAAAGGAAGATCCAATGGTAACCAAAAGAATCATGAGCTCAGAGGACCCGACCAAAATGATCAGAGCACTACAACAACAAATGATGGTGATGCAACAGTAGTATGAAGGTGAGTTGGCTACCCTACAGGCTGAGAGTGTAGCCAGGCTGCTAGGGAAAAAACCACGGAAGGAGAGGACAAAATCGTCTGTGTTGAGCAAACAGTTAAGCATTCTAGCCAAGCTGAAGCTTATGCAACCACTGACAACAAGCTTAGAGATAATCTAACAAGAACCATTCAGGAAGAAATTACAACCGCTAGCAAAGAGTGTTAACATAAAGCTGAAGAGCAGAAATTTTGATGATGTCTCAAAGTCAAGTCTCAAGTGTTCTTATTGTAGGAAGATCTTCATGAAGACATGTTTTTATATTAAAGCTTTTTTAATTTAGTAGATTGATGTATACGATGTGGTTTATAGTTGATTATGTGTAGTGTTTGCCTTAGGTTGCGTTAAAAATCGTTTTAAATCAGAAAACCTCATTTTATACTGAAGATAATCGATTACCACTTATGATAATCGATTATCAATAATTGATTATGACTTGCCATAATCGATTATCATGGGCAATTGTGAGATTTTTCAAGTAAGTTTTTGATCGTTGTGCATTCCTTGATGCATAATCGATTATTACATGCTAATTAGGTTACAACAAATTTTTGGAGGTATCCTTTAGTGAGATCTCTATAAATTTGATTGAGACTCTCATTTTAATATATAACATACTAAATAAGTGTATTTTGAAATTCCTATCTACTGTGTATAATGTAAGTGCTCTAGGGCTTGTGTAAACCTTATGTTTTAGCTTTAAGAACTTGATGTGTTGGCATAGAGCGAGAACTTTCATTGGGAGTGCGATTGAGTATTGTTGTTGTTGCTGAGTTGAAAGTCTATCATCCTTTGTGAAGATTCAAAGAAGGTGGTCATCCTTCGTAAAGCATTCGGAGGAGGTGTTTATCCCTTTGTGATTGCAACAGTTTGTTGGTTTGTGTTATGTTAACACATCGACAAGTGTACTGAATCGTATCAAGTAATATAAAATAGTAAGACCAAGTATCGTTTCCCAAGAGACTCACGACCTAAACAGTTATGTGATATCTTGATTAAATAAGACTTGAAAGCGAACTCATTTCTTTTATAATGCAAATAAAAGTAAACATGAACGCAATTTTGATCAATTGGAGAGAGACACAAAAGTGAATGAGTGATTGATAGAGTATGGAATGAATATGTTGTTGGAGTTTTGATTTCTCTTATCCACTCTCATGCATATAAGAACTCTTCTTCTTCATTAATCTTAATGCCACTTTCTAATTTACTTAAAACCCGATTTCTTGGCGAAGAAAGTCTATCCTTAATTACTAGTTCACAATGTCTTGCCTCCCTAATAATTAATTCTACATTACATACACACAGAAGCTTAAGGCAATCAAGCGTTCTATCCTTATGTCTAGGCAATAGTTCCCTTGGGAGAGACTCCCCAATTCTAGATTCTCCTGTATGTGTCCATATCAACGAAATCAATAATCATATCATGAATGAGTTAAACATGACAATGCATAGAGTATAAAGGAAAAACCCTAACAATTAATGAAATAAGCATTTGTAAATATGAATCAATTCAAATACATGAGAGTTTCAAAGGATTACATCTTCCCCCAATAACAAATGGAATTTAGTTCCCCATTAACATGGAAAACTAGATGTACAATGAAAAGAATGAGAGAAAAACCCTAGAAACTGAAGTAGGAAGCTCATGTATCCAAATCTGCCTCCAGAGGGTGAAATAGTGTGTTTTTGCACCTTTTCTGTCAATAAATATCAACCCTAGGACGTCCAAGTCCTTTTATAAATCAGATAAAAAGTCCAAGCTCGCGTCGCCAACGCTCAGCGCTCCAACTTAGGGCGCCCATGCGTGAAGCAGCACATACTGTCACTCAACGCCCTTGAAAGGGCGCTCGAGGGTGGTGTCGTGCAAATTCTTGCGCTTAGCCTTGACTGCTGGTGCTTAGGGCCCCTAAAAGGGACCCTTAGCTTAGGCGGATTTTTTCTTCACTGCGTTTTTTTTTTCTCTTTTTCTGCAACTCAGCTCGTTCCTTGTGTTTCGCCTCCTTCATACTTTTGCTCCTTTTCCAAATCATACCAATAACCTACAAAATTAAGGGAATTTAGTGATAAAATCGTAAAGTATAACCTCAACTCTCTTTATTCATTAACTAAAGCAAAAACATAAGATTAAACAAGTTTCTAAGTCGAAAGAGGTTTATTTAGTATCAAAATTAAGTCATAGATAATGGTATATTCAACCGTTATCACAACCCAAACTTGAAACTTTTCTTGTCCTCAAGCAAAACAAAATGTAACTTGGCTTTTAAAATCACTTCAATGGTTCAACCTATCACAAAACTATTTTCTTCCAAGACAAGTAATCACTTATATCAGCTTATCATAAAAATGACAGTCAAGATGTACACATGCCTTAGTCAATAAGCTCATTATGGTGCTCACATATACACATAATAAAAAATAGATGCCAACCTTATAATTGATCAATAACCAAGCAAATATGTTATCATAGAATGCATTGAACTATTCCACACCAAGAAAAGTGTTTCACTCAAGCTCAGATGTGTATAGTGAGGTGTTGGTGTCTCATTCACTCTACTATGACAATGTCACATAAATCAACTTTGCCTTTCATTTAAACACCATTAAACACACTCATAAGTAAGTTATCATCAAAAGGTCTTTTCTAGGCTTGTAATGTGGGTGGGCTAGGAAGAAAAATTGGTTTTTCTAGACAACAAAATCCTTGAATTTAAGATAGTAACAATTCATAATTTCATCATTTAAACACAACCTCTCTTTCCCCTTTTCAATTGAGAAACCTTTTTCACTTAACCCCAATCTCCCATTCATTGATCTTTTTCTTTCTTTTTCAACTTCTCTTTGCTTCTTTTTCTTTTTCAATCAATTTCATTATTTAGCTCAATGACTTTTTTTTTTCACAATTCTTTCAAATTCTCCAACAACCCCAAACTTGAACCTTTCTCCATACCAAACAAATATATTCAATCTTAACTCAATGTAAAGATTTCAAAAGGGATTTTCACATTTTTAGGCTTGAGGTTCAAAGGATAGACCAAACATTGTTCTTTTGTTGGATTCAAAAATTTGCATTGGCTTATATGGGAGAAGAATCAATGGCCTTGATCATTTGTAATAAGCACACAAGTGGTTCAATAAAATACTTAGGCAACGTCAATCATGATTTCAAAGTAATAACATTCAATCAATTAAAAACTCTGGAGTCCAATCCTCTCACAAGCTAATCAAGTTCCAAAATCAGATAAACATCATGCTCAGTATATCAATCACAATTTAACCTCATGCATCTGTTTTAAAATCACTGTGAGCAACCACCTGTATACAGGCACATCATGCATCATCTCAACATCAATTAATACAACAAAGCATCATAAGGCAATATTACTAATCAAAAACAATAGTTCATAGTTAAACCACTTAGCACAGTTCATTCAAGCCAAGTACATAGCACTAAAACTACAATTCAAAACAAAGTTCAACAATGCATAAAAATAAAGCAAAGAAAAATCATGCTCTAGTGATAACATAACATCCATCAGTAGATCCTATCCTCTGAATCTTCCAACATCCATCAGTAGATGCGAATTTTTCTCATCAACATCCGTCATTAGATGCTAATCTTTCTCATCTTCATCAACATCCTTCAGTAGATGTTGTCAGTAACACCCATCAGTAGATGCTTAATCACATAACATCCATCAGTAGATGCTTAATCACACAACATTCATCAATAGATGCTTAATCACATAGCATCTATTAGTAGATGTTATTATTCCTCATCCTTATCATAGCAATATCCATCAGTAGATGTTGTAGCAACATCCATCAGTAGATGATGTAGCAACATCATCAGTAGATGCTATCATTTAAATCTTAATCATAACATTATCCATTAGTAGATGTTGTCATCAGAGTCTGTTAGCATTCCTTAATAGATGTTGTCATCATTGCCCTTAAAAGCAGCATATAACCTAAACAAACTCAAACACACATAAAGAAAAATCAAATCCAAAGCACACAACTGAATCACTGAAAAAGAAAAAAAAAATCAGAAACTGGGTTGCCTCCCAATAAGCGCTTGTTTAATGTCATTAACTTGACACCATTAAGCTCAATCCGAATTTTTGATGTTGGCGTTCTTCCTTCCTCTTCTAGAATAAGGAGCCTTAATCTCAAGAACTCTATTTGCCTTGATAATCTTGACAACTCATAACCTATTCTTGAATTTCACTGGTGTGCCATGTTTCAGTTCATCACTTTTGACATCAGGGTGTTGGTGAACCAATTCTCCTTTCTTATCTACCTTCTTCATTATCTGTCTTCTTTGTCTACTATTGGCAGTCTTCTCTACTTCCAAACCTAAAAAGAGAAGTCATGACGATCTTGCGCTCCTAGTACGAATTTTATCCTGCATACACTAAAGAACATTGCACCAGAGCGCCCAATTAGTCCAAAAAAAATAATAAAAGAAGAATTTTTAATTTTTTTTTCTAAAGATAAAGTCTAATCGGTTAAGAATCACACAAATAGAATAGTTAAACCTCGAGTCCCCGACAACGACGCCAAAAACTTATTAACACATCAACAAGTGTACTGAATCGAATCAAGTAATATAAAATGGTAAGACCAAGTATCGTTTCCCAAGAGACTCACGGCCTAAACAATTATGTGATATCTTGATTAATTAAGACTTGAAAACAAACTCATTTGTTTTATAATGCAAATAAAAGTAAACATGAATGCAATTTTGATCAATTGGAGAGAGACAAAAAAGTGAATGAATGATTGATAGAGTATTGAATGACTATGTTGTTGGGGTTTTGATTTCTCCAATCCACTCTCATGCATATAAGAATTCTTCTTCTTCATTAATGTTAATGCCACTTTCTAATTTACTTAAAACCCGATGTCTCGGTGAAGAAAGCTTATCCTTAATTACTAGTTCACAATGTCTTGGGTCCCAAATAATTAATTATGCATTACATACACACAGATTCTTAAGGCAACCAAGCATTCTATTCCTATGTCTAGGCAATAGTTCACTTGGGAGAGACTCTCGACATCTAGATTCCGTCGTATGTATCCATATCAACAAAATCAATAATCTTATCATGAATGAGTTAAACATGACAATGCATAGAGTATAGAGGAAAAACCCTAACAATTAATGAAAGAAGCATTTGTAAATATGAATCAATTCAAATACATGAGAGTTTCAAAGGATTACATCTTCCCCCAACAACAAATGGAATTTAGTTCCCCATTAACATGGAGAAAATAGATGTACAATGAAAAGAATGAGATAGAAAGACCCTAGAAATTGAAGTAGGAAGCTCATGCATCCAAATTTGCCTCCAGAGAGTGAAAGATTGTGTTTCTACGCCTCTTCTGTCAAAAGATATTAACCCTAGGACGTCTAAGTCCTTTTGTAAATCAAATAAAAAGTTCAAGCCCACATCGTCGGCGCTCAACACCCTAATTTAGGGCACCTAGGCATGAAACAACAGATATTGGCGCTCAGTGCCCCTGAAAGGGCACCCGGGCGTGGTGTGGTGCAAATTCTGGCGCTCAGACTTGACTGTTGGTGCTCAGGGCCCCTAAAATGGGCCCTCAGCTTGGGTGGGACTACAGTTTTTTTCTCTTTTTCTTCTGCTCTGCTCACTCCTTGTGTTTTGCCTCCTTCATACTTTTGCTCCACTTCCAAATCATACCAATAACCTACAAAATTATGAGAATTTGGTGATAAAATCGTAAAGTATAATCCCAACTCTCTTTATTCACAAAACGAAGCAAAAACATGAGATTAAACATGTTTCTAAGTCAAAAAGGGTTCATTTAGTATCAAAATTAAGTCACAGATAATGGTATATTCAACCGTTATCATGTTAGTGAAGCATTAATTCTCGATTGAGATTAACAACTGGATACAGGATCTATGTGATCCGAAACAGTATAAAAATTATCTATGCAATTTTCTTTCTTCCTTACTCTTTCAAATTTTTTAAATTAATTTAAGGAATTTATATTTACTTATGAAAATTATTAAAAGAAAGATTAGCGATAAGAAACCAATTCACCCCCCTCTTGGTTTTTTAAACGCATTAACCATTCTGCTGCATCACTTTGACAAACAGCACAACCCAATAAAAACAGAGCACGTGATCGGTATGTTGTCATTCGTCCCCATCATTATGGAAACCCGCATATCGGAGTAGTTTGTGTCGCCCAACTTTAAAATGTATGATGGCACGAAGGACCCAGAAAAGCATCTTAAGAAGTTCGTCAACCATATGACATTTGACACTACAAATGATGTCATTTGGTGTAGGGCGTTCTCCTTATTCTTGAAAGGGGAAGCGTTAGAATGGTTCAACTCCTTGCCACCAAACTCGGTAGAAAACTTCCCATGCACAAGGAGCATGTTCGGTAAACAGTTCGTAGGTAGCTGGACGCAAGACCTCACCACTTTGGAGTTAATGAGCCTCAAAGAGGAAAAGGAAGAATTCCTATAAACTTTTATGGACATCTACCAGTAACTATGTGGCGGATTGAGGGCCTTAACCCTGAATTCGCCCTCTATCAAGTGGTGACCGCCCTTAAGTTGAAGGAGTGGGCAGCCGAGGACATAATGGTGGAGGAAATGTGAGAGTTCGGAAAAAGGCAAACTTAGGAGGCATTAGGGGAAAAGAAGGAGGGGAAGAAACCAGGCGGTCCCAGTGATAAACCGGGAGGTTCATGATCGAAGGATTTACCCCAGGGGCCACGATTCCAATAGTACACCCTTTTAAACGCCCTCATGCGAAGATTCTACAAAAGGATTTGAACGTTAAGCTGATGTCGGTACTGAAGAGGTGACCAACCCTTCCAGAGGCGGACGACAATAAGCATTGCCTTTAACGTAAAAATATGGGTCACACGATGGAAGAGTGTGTGACCCTTAGAGACAAGAATGAGGAGTTGATCTGGGTGGAACAATTCAAGAACTATGTTAAGAACGCAAGGTTTGAGAGAAGACCTCTACAAAGGAGGATATATAGAAGGGAGTATTGGGAGCACCCTCGTTACGGAGGGGCAGACTGATTGCGGTAGGAGAGGAGGAGGAGTAGAAGTCGAAGCCGAAGTGGAGATCGCCCATTGCACGCGCACATCAATACCATCTTAGGAGGATTCATAGGTGGCAAATCTTTATCCTCGGTCCAGAATCGTCATGTGCATGCGCTTCGGACGATTCATTTGGTGGAAAAACCACGAAAAACAATGTTGTCAATCACGTTTACCAATGCAAACTTCTAGGTGCCTGGACTTGATCAGGATGATCCCATGATAATAATTGCTGAGATAGCCAAGTATGGAGTGAGAAAATTACTGGTTGACCAAGGAAGCTCGGTCAACATTCTCAACTGAAAGATGTTCGAGTAGATAAACTTGTCAAAGGACCTCATCGTGCCCTACAATGAAAAGATCGTCGGTTTTGTTAGGGAACGGGTGAACACACGCGAACTCATGGCTCGGCTAAGGGTCGGGCGGGACAACATTGAGAATAGGGTCAGGTACCTTTTAGTGGAAGCTAACACATCCTACAACGTGATGCTTGGGCGACCATTCCTGAACGCGCTTGGTGCCATCGTGTCGACACCCTCACCTGACCATGAAGTTTCCCCTTGAAAGAGGAACGATCTGTATGGTTCATGCAGAATAGAAGACCATGACAGAGTGTTATGCAGTCAGACTAAAAGTACATGCCTATGTTCCCCTTAGAAAGGAATGAGGATCTAAGGTTGCTATGGTAGTCTTAGAACCGCACACCAACACGGAGGATTAGATGGAGCCTCGATGAGAGGTAAAACCCATCCCTGTGGAGAGGGATGGGACACAAACAATCATGGTGGCCAAAGATCTAGGTGGGATAGTCGAGCGAGCATTGACACTCTTCAAGGAGGCACAATCGGTCGTGCAGAAAAAGCGACGGCTAGGGGATGAAAAGTGAAAAAGGGTGGAGGTAGAGGTCAACAAGTTAAAGGAAGCGAGATTTGTAAAGGAGGTTATGTACACAATGTGGCTAGCCAATGTAGTAATGGTAAAGAAGCCAAGCAGGCAGTGGTGGATGTGCACGGACTATATGGATCTTAAATATGTACTTTCAAAACTATCATGTGGTTGTTCGAATGGACCATCCGGTAGCAAAAATCCTATGAAAACCTGATTTGGTCAAGCAGATGGTAGGTTGGGCAGTGGAAATTTCAGAGTTTCGTCTTCGTTTCGAGCTGAGGGGCTCAATCAAGGGATAACACTTGGTTGAATCCGTTGCTAAATTGCCATAGATAGAGGACATTGCACGTTATGCATGGAAGTTGTTTGTGGACAAGTCATCCAACAAAAAGGGGTGAGGAAGTGGTGTGGTTTTGGAAGAACTAATGGGGCTACCGATTGAGCACTCCCTTATATTCAAGTTTAAAGTCTCAAACAACCAAGCGGAGTATGGAGCACTAGTAGTGGCTTGGAAATTGCCAATGACATCGAAGTGAGGCATGTTACATCTTGGACGGGGTTGCAGTTAGTGATAGGACAGGTGAATGAGGAGTTCTACGTCAAAGACGACCAGTTGCTCTAATATTTTCACAAAGCCACAAAGTTGGTAGCAGCGTTTGACTCAATAGAGATCAAGCACATCCCTCGCGACGTGGATGAGTATGTTATCAAAGTTGGCAGTCAAAAAAGAAAAGTGGCAACTATCCACAGTGATAAAAAAAAGGTGTTGTTAAAGCCATCAGTGGAGTTGTGGTCACAATTGTGCTGACGGGTGATCATTGGAGGACGAAAATAAGGAAACTGATAGTGCAAGAAGAAGCTGGCGAGGCAATACGACAGGCTGAAGCAAGAAGGATCGCACGATTCATCTTGATAGATGATGAACTTTACAAGAGAGGTTTCGTAGCCCTGTTCCTCAAGTGTCTGTTAGAGTTCGAGGCCTAATATGTATTGCACTAATTACACAACAAAGTTTGTGGTTTTCACACTGGCCGTCGAATGCTTAAGGCCCGGGCGCTCAAGGCAAGGTATTACTAGCGTACCATGGAAGAGGACGTTAAACACTTTTACCAGAGTTGTCAGGCTTACCAAGCCCACACATGTAATATAAACGCTCCCCTGGCTTAACTCCACAGTATAGTGTCCCCGTGGTCGTAGGCCTAGTGAGGGATGGACAACATAGGTCCCTTCCCAGTAGGAAAGGTACAAAATAAGTTCCTCCTAGTAGTCATTGATTACTTCACCAATTGGGTGGAAGCAGAGGCATTGGCTACCATCACAACCCAGTAGGTGTAGAAATTCGTGTGGAAGCTAATATGTCACTTCGAGTTACCCCAAACGGTCATCAAAAACAATGACAGACAGTTCATTGACAAGAAGCTTGCTAAGTTCAATAATAATTTAAGCATTAAACATGTCACCAACTTGGTAGAGCACCCACAGATGAATGGCCAAATCGAGGTCGTCAACTTGTTGAAATATGTAAAAGAATGTTGGGTGACAAGAAAGGGTTGTGGGTGGACAAATTCCCAAGGTCCTGTGGGCTTATCATTTCACACCGTATGGTACTATTGGCGAAACCTCCTTTAACCTAACATATGACGTCATTTTACCGATAAAAGTAAGAGAACCCTCATTGCGCAAGTAAATGGAGAACACTCGTTTAAATGAAAAGGAATCGGAGATCAAACTTGATACCCTCCAAGGCTGAAGGGAGGCAATCGCCGTCCCGTCAGAACTTTAAAGAAGGACCGTAGCAAAAAGATATAACACTAAGGTTCGACCTAGGAATTTCAATGAACGGGATCTAGTTTGGAGGAGGACCGATGATGTAAGGAAGTGGATAGTACATGGAAAGCTAGCCATCAACTGGGAAGAACATTTCAAAGTAATTGAAGACTTGGACAATGCAACCTATAGGTTAAGCCATCCAGATGGAAGATCGATACCAAACACTTAAAATGCTTCGCATTTGAAGTTTTACTTTACCTAAAAATATACTTCTTTAGATAAATGAGTACAATGAGGCATTACATACAAATTAATAAATTGTTATAGCTTCTTCTAACGCATTGACCAGGTTGGTGAACAACGTGTTTCGAAAGGAACCATTGCCAACCCAACCGAGCGATGAACTAAAAACTCCCTAGTGAGTCACTACTGCTAGGACAAAACAAAAGCAAATGGGATTGGTGAGCAGCGTGTTTCCCTTAAAACCATTACCAATCCCACCAAGGTTGTTGAACGGCGCGTTCCATACTGAACAGACAAGTACTTAAAAAATATACATAGTTGATGTCATGTTTTTAAGTAATAATTTACTTAAAAGCCTAAAATATGAGTTATAGATGCTCCTAGTCACCTAAACCAAACCTCAATATTCTACTTAGAAGTTCACATTGGCATGGAAATTGTAACATCTATTCATCTGTAAAGAATTTGGTTATGAGCATAAAATATTGTTAGCTTAAACTATAAGCAAAGATGGATTCCCTACATGTATAAAATAGAGCGTTGATGAAAGAGAAAATATGATAAACTAAAGAAGAAGATTAAGAGAGGTAGTGATTGAAAAGATGTGGTGAAGAAGAAGAAGAAGAGATGAGAATGATCTTCATCACATTGAGTTGGAATAATGGTGTTTGATAAGAAACAAGTTTCCTGAGGGTTGTCGATTTGGAGCATGGTTGTGTTTGTGGTTAAACCTGAATACTATAAGGGGAATAATCCACTTGTTTAGGGTTTGCTATTCAACTTGTAACGTGACCTAGATAGGGGTAGGTTAGCAAAGTTTATAGGGTTGAACATCTAAAAATAGTGAAACAATGAGACAACATTGTGGGCAGTTCCAACCTCATCAAGTTGTGTATACATTCATTGCATCATTTTCTCTTCTACTTGCAATTTATGCTTTTCTCCCTTTCTTTTTTCAGTATTAGTGGTTCTATTTTTCTTTTCTTTACTGTCCCAACACTTGTGGGTAAAAAGTACAAAAGAAAGGGTAAAATGTCTCAAATTATGGCTACAATGGTGTATGAATGCAGGTTGGCTATATTTGGCCAGTGGCTAAGATTAAAAGATGGCCTATATCATTTCCAAAGTATGCTCAAGCAATTAGCATCAGCAATAGTCTCCACAAGTTCTAGGTACAATCTCAAACAAGTAAATCACACAAAAATAAACATTTAGGCTCAAATCTCTCTAGGTGTAACATGTGTCAGACTAATGCACAAAGTGTCTAGCATATTTACTTTAATTATCAATGAAAAAAGTGAACCAACCAGTTAGAAATCAATCTACTCAAATTAGAAATTTATATACATACACATCATAAAATTGAAAATAATGAAAGAGTAAAAGATGAAAATATGTGAAAAACATTTAAAGTAGAAACGAAATTGTTTACACTAGTTCTAATGTACTAAGAATGATAAAAAAAAATTACTCAAGAACCAATTCCTAACAAGACTTCTAAAATTCACTAGTTAATCCTCTCAAACTCTACTAGAATGGATCAACCATAAACTTGTTTAAATAAAAAATTGTAAATGAAATTCAATTGAATACGCCAAAGCGACAATTAAATCTATAATTGTTTACATTGTTATGTTGGAGTATTCTTCCATAACCCTTCGTGATGGTCATCACGTGTGGCATGGACATCATCAACTTTGGTATCAACATCCAATGTTGGTATATTTGTGGAGAAAGATGGTGTCTCAAAAAATAACAAGTGTTGAATCGTCATGTGGATGAGTACCATGTGAGGTTCTTCTTTAGAGAACAATTGACCATCTTTTGTTAAAAGGATCAGTGACAAAAAAGTTTTTTTGCTTGAGATGCCATGATGAATGGCTCATTTATATATTTGGCCTTATGTAAATCAACCTAGGTAAAACCCAAATCATCAGTTTTAACATCATTATTACTGTCATCCCATTTACATTTAAAAACAGGAACTCTAAAACTTGTATAACTCATTATTTTTCATAGTACTTTTATCATCTTCAGATTTTGTATAAAATGAACAATTATTTATATCATGTTCATTCCAACATATGTCATCAAAGTTTGGCTCGCATGCTAACCATTTCAATATATCACAACTTGTATTATCAATTTGAACTTTTTCTTTGAACCACTTTAAGAAAGTCTTGTTATGCTCATTAGTCAACCACTTCTCAAGCATTTGTGGATTATCTCTCTTTACAATGTCTTTGTGAGCATTTAGGTATGATTGGACAATGCCAGTGTTATTCAAGATATAAAAATGTGCTTGGATAACTTCATCTCGTGGCAATGTCACCACTTTTGCACTTCGAGTACCTTTACTAGCAATTCTTCCATGGTGGCGAGTTTTAGGTACCCCTATAGCTTCAATTTCTGAGATGTATTATGTACAAAACTCAATAGCTTCCTCTACAATATATCTTTCAATAATTGATGCTTTTGGACGATACTGGTTCTTGACATACCCTTTAAATATCTTCATGTATCGCTCAATTGGGTATATCCATCGCAAGAACACAAGTCCACGAAGTCTAATTTCCCTTACTAAATGTATAATCAAGTGAACCATGATATCAAAAAATATGGAGGAAAGCACATCTCCAACTCACATAATATAACTTTAGCCTCATGCTCCAAATGATCCAACCATGCAGGCTCAATAACTTTACTACAAATGGCATTAAAAAAGAAGCATAATCTAGTTAATGCATATCTAATATTCTTAGGCAATATTCCCCGAATCGCCACTAATAGGAGTTGTTGCATTAAAACATGACAATCATGAGATTTGAACCCAAGTAATTTCACATATTTCATAGATACAGGTTGTTCCACATTGGAAGAGTAACCATGTGGAACTTTCACACCACAGAAAAACTCACAAAAACTTCTCTTTTCTTGTTTAGATAATATGTGACATGCTGGAAGCAAGTATGTCCGTTTCCCATGAGATTGGGGAGCTAATTGTTCTCTTATTCCCATTTCAACTAAGTTCAAACGACTCTTCATACCATCTTTTGTCTTGCCTTGAATATTAAGGAGTATTCCAATAATATTATCACACACATTTTTCTCTACATTCATAACATCTATACAATGTCTCACATCAAGCATCCTCCAATATGGGAGATCAAAGAAGATTGATCTTTTCTTCCATATGTTTGTTGTTGTGGCTTGCTTTTTTTGTCTTGCCATGCACAACATTTATTATCTGGAACATTCCTCTTAGAAAATTCAATAAATTGTTCTACTCATCTCTCATATTCTTCGGTTATTCATTTAGAGTTTATCCAACTTCGATCCATACTAACATTTTGTTGCAATGAACTGAAACCAACAAAGAGGTGACACTTTAACGTTTATTTAACAACGTCAAACTTTGTAGAAAACTACAAGGCAACAACACTATAAAGATTATTTAATAACATTTATGCAAAGCTTTAAGGCTTCCTACAAAACAAGTAGGTGATGCCACGTGATGCCACTTCAACACTAAAACACAACTTAGGGATATGTGGCAAGTGAAAGGAAGAACACTAACAATTCTCCAAATTCACTTCACTTAAAGGCCTTCTTATACAATGGAATTAAAATTGAAACTAAAAGAACAAAAGTTAAAAGGGAAAGCACCTTTGGCTTCTCGACAAAAGAAAGGTGTTGTTATGATGAAGAAATTTGAAATGTCTCAACGGTAAGGTGTAGGTGGTTTTGTTGCTCTCACAAGCTCACTAAATTAGATTGGTTGTGGTGCACATCAAAAGCACTTTGCTCACACAGTTCATGAGAGAAAACTGATGTCCACCACCTAAGAGGGTACCTTAGAATTGGTTCCTTTCAAGCTAACAGCTAAACACAGATTCAAATATGAAAACCAATTTCAATGGTCCAAAAAATAGCATCAAACTACACCGAGAAATTGACAAAACCAGAAATTGAATTTAAAAACAATTAGTGTTGTCTGCTACTAAAATCACCTTGCTACTAAAAATCACCTTCCTAGTTATACCTCTTAGCTAACTTCCTGCTCCAGCTTGGTCTTATTTACCACTACAACCAAAGTTGTGTAGTATGGAATAAAGCGATAAGTACAAAAGAGTTTTTTTTATCTGTCAAATCCATACTTGAATTGATCAAAATTTGTAATTTTTCTACATGGGGCATTCTCCTTTTAGTGTTTGTTGAATTGGTTCTTGGATCATTCTACCATGGTTAGACTTTGATAGACTGTTACAACAATTGAACAGAAATAACACCTAGAAACTAACATACAAGTACCTCTTATAATTAATATTCAAGCATAACATTTGCTCCCAGCCACAAGTACACCGAATCAATTTCTTCTATGTGTGCTCGTGAATATATGCCTTTTTATACTTCAAAATCAGTTATAAGTTCCTATATTTAAATTCAAATAAAAGTTTGTAACATAAATAATGCTTTCCATTTGCAGTAAAATCTTTAAATAGTTTACTAGGAATGCAAAGGTTGTATGAACAAATGCTCAATATTAAACTATTGATGACATGCAATATGATGAGAAATTGATTTATAATAATAAGGCTTAATAGCACTAATGGTCCCTATTTTGGTTGGTAAAATTCGATTTGGTCCCCATTTATTTTTTTTGTTCAATTTAGTCCTAAAGTATGAAAATTTTGTTCAATTTGGTCCTTTTCACAGACGCCGTTTAAATTGTTAACGGAAGACCTTCCAACAGTGCCAAACAGTGTGTTGATGTGGCATTTGTCAGCCCATGTGGAGTCTGTTTAGTAATTTTGAAATTCCAATTTGAAAAATAATTAGGGATTGCATTTCTGAAAAATAATTTAAGGGTTCTAGTTTTTGAGAAGTAAAGCTCTTGGGTGCTCCGGGAAGATTGGGAAGAAGAACATCTGTGACGTCCAGGAGATTACAAGAAGATCAAGGAGTGGGAGTCGTAGGTCAAGGACGAAACAGAGTCGTTTTGGCTCATGAGGAATGATTTGAGGAGGGAGAGGAAATTGCTCGGTTATTTTGACAGGGAAGTGTATAATATTCTCGATTCTCCATCCACGGCGGCTGCTGCGACTGTGGAGACTCCTACGGCCGCGGTGGAGGCGGCGGTAGACGAGGAAGTGCACCTATATGATAGTAATCGGAGAGTTGGGAGTGATGATGGGTTGTTCTCTGATTGTGAGAAGGAGGAGGTTTTGCTTTCGGCCCCTTCCAAGGATGTTCCTGCACCTGTTCCAATCTCAGGTTCGTTTTTTGGAATCAATTTTGGACACGCCTTTTGTGATTTTGTGAACTATTGTTGTGTTACAGTAAGGGTTCTTTTTTTCCCCCTTTTCCTCTGCTTTTGGTACTGTTGATTTTTTGAGAATGATTGCATTACAGAAAAGTTACGGAGAAATTTATGGTAAAGATGAATGCTTCGAATTGGAACTCGACGTTACAGATGTTCTTCTTTCCAATCTTCCTGGAGCGCCCAAGAACTTTACTTCTCAGAAACTATAACTCTTAAATTATTTTTCAGAAATGCAATCCCTAATTATTTTTCAAATTGGAATTTCAAAATCACTAAACAGACTCCACATGGGCTGACAAATGCCACATCAACACATTGTTTGGCACTGTTGGAAGGTCTTCCGTTAACAATTTAAACGGCGTCTGTGAAAAGGACTAAATTGAACAAAATTTTCATACTTTAGGACTAAATTGAACAAAAAAAAATAAATGGGGACCAATTCGAATTTTGCCAACCAAAATAGGGACCATTAGTGCTATTAAGCCTAATAATAACTAAGGACTCCATAGCAACAACTGAGCCTAAAATTTGGGTGGCAGGGAGGTGAGTGGGACTGGAGGGAAAGTGATATCTAAAACTGCATTCCAAAATCTCATCAGAGTATATTAGACACATACCAAGTTATACATAGTTTAGATGAACATGTGTAAGAGTCTAGGACTAGAACTGCTTCTCTATATCAGGAAAAAGATTAATCACAGTATCAATCTTGTAGAGATAAGGGATTAACACAAAAGCAGAATCCAATAACTTGAGACGTGGAATCAACTATAGGGGATGATGATATGCAAATCCCAACAGACAGAAAGAACTTTATCATATAGTATAAACCTGACATAAAACTATAACCAAAAAATAAAAAATAAATCAAAAGCATGTGTACAAATAAATTCCATATAATTAAAAAATTGAGATAAGCAACAACAATGAAGCCCAAGAATTAAACATATGGACCTGAACCAACAACTTTTCATGGAAAGAAGGAAACTAAACGCAACTGCCAACAAGAAAAAAAAAAGAGTATATCTAAAAAAAGGTTAAGACCACAAGAATAGTGTTATGCTTACATACTATTGAGGAATCTGGAAATCTAGAGGATGCAACAACAACAAAAAAAATGATGGCATATTTTTTCACTTCGATGAATTGATCATATGATATTGTTTGAATCATTTGCTTTAATTTATAGAATAATAATAACAAATTCTAAATTTACATAGAAGCCAACAATCCTCAAACAAATTCACTACTACGCTAGAACACAGATTATCAATTAGAATAACATAAACTTTGCTAAAGATTTAAATCTTGAATGAAATTCTTGAATTGAACCTTGAAAAAGCATACGGTAGTCCAAGAATCCCCTTCGATGAGAGTGCCTTTGTGAGTAACAGTGGGTGATGACAATCCCTTCGATTATTCTACTCTCAAATAGACTACAGGTTGAACCCTAAACTCTAGATGGAAAATCCCTAATTGCAATCAAACCCTTGTTCTAATTAAAAGGGAGAAATAGAAAATTTTCTGGATTAGGGTAGACATTACCTTAGAACAACTTTCGTTCACGATCCTGCACGAGACGACGACGACATCGACGGTGTGGAGGCTCCGACGAGTGTGTGTGGCGTGGAGGCTTCGAGAAATATAGGGATTTTAAGATGTGTAGGTGTGTTCTATGGCCTGGGACGAGAGAAAGAAATGTTGTGCTCTGGGAAGAGAATGAAAGAAATGAAATAGGGACGAGAATGAAAGAAATGAAATGGGGACGAGAGAAAGAAATGTTGTGCTTTGGAACGAGAATGAAAGAAATGAAAAGAAAGAGGGATTTTGCACCTATTATGATAGGTGTTTTAATATCTATCATAATATGTTTTCTCCATAATGATATATGGCTTTTACCTGTCATAATACATGTAACTTTTATTAGGAAAATTAGCTGAAACCATAACAGAAAATAGAAGAAAGGTAATTTGCATAAAATTTAGTCTATTGATCCTCAATGATTACATCATATATATATTCTATGCAAAAGGAATGAGTGTGACCTAAAACCTTGGACGATAAAAGCATATTTTGTACTATCTATTGACAGCTCATTGTTCTTCTAGAATGTTCACTAAAACAGAAAAGATTCCTCTATTATGCTACCATTTTATTATGTTGATTACGTGGTATTCAAACCAGAATTATAAGGTTTTTCTATTAAAAATGTCGCCACTACACTTATTATGATAGGTTTCTTAAAATACATCATAATATATCTTAATTTTATTACAAAATTATCACCTGTCAATATATTATAAGAAGTGAATTTTACCTATCATAATAGCTCATCATGAAATTTTTTTTCCACTAATATATCGAAATATCTTGTAATAATGAACTTTAATTAACTTATAAATTAATTATTAATTATTTATAATTTAGCATTTATACTATACTATGAAATAAAAACATTAATAATTAAAAATCTAACTTTAAAATTTTGACCATTTTATAACTAACAAAATTTATCATGATTGATTTCAAATAAATAAATATCCTTAATTTTTATTAATCATAGTATTTTCATTAATTTTAATTAAAATATTCGTAATTTACATCATGAAACATTATCTGCCATTAATAAAATTGAAAGTCAATTTACTTGATTAAACCCCGTATGAGAGTCTTTCAAATTGCAATTCAAGCCAATAGCATTATTCCATTTATTCCAATCAAAATTCCATCCACCCAACTCAATTAAACACATTTCGTTCATACACAGGTGTATAAGCGTAAATACAAGCTGCATACCCTTCATTCAATTCCAAAGGAATTGACATTCACGTAACAGTGAATCAATCAATTAATTCATTATCTGCAGGGGAAATCAATAATTCATTCACAATAATTGATACATAACATTCGGTAAAATTAAACTCTCTAAATTCATAATTACAAGTTCTTCAAAATTTGAGAAAAACATAATTAGGTTCATATCAACTTGATAATAAAAATTGATCATGATTTGGAAAAACATCGAAGAATTATACATTTAACAAGTTTTGATACCACGTCTAAATTCATATATAATTTTCCTTAAGTTTTTAATTTTTTTAAAAAGATATTAAGAGTCATTATTCTTACACATTAATAAATAAGAATACATTTTTTAATATCTATATTTTTTAATTTTTTGTTCTTAGTCTATTTATTTGTATTTCTTTTCTCCTTATTATACTATCTGGATAAAAATCTTATATAATTAAAGACAGATCTCTAATCCTATTTTATAAATAGACACCCATCAAATCAATTTTTATTTTATTTTTATTATAATTTTCCACAATAATCAATATATTTTCATATTTTACTAAATCACATTTAAATTTTCACAATATTTTAAATGAGTCAACGTAATAAAATATTAAATCTGTCAATATTAAATTTAATTTTTTTTTTCATTAGCTGTATAATGTTATGACTTTAACGATAACTCAACCAATATGTCAAGAATGATAATGATATCAACCATATGAACTTATAAAAATAAAAACAAAATCTTATAAATGTGATATTAACATTTGTTTAATGTTTAAACAAATTTGAAACAATATACTAATATATGGATAACTTTCCATGTTTTCATAAACTTAAACAATATTTTCTATAATATTTAAATATTATTTATGTATTTTTATGTGATTGATCCAAGATTACACCACAATCAATAATAATAATCATAAACACTACTATAAATTAATCACGTAATAATACCACCGTAGATGATGTTCAAATATTCTAAAAAAATAATGTTTATAATTCGATATCCTTCCACGAATTCAAAGGCAAATCAAAGTTGTGCATTGCCTTTCAATTCCAAGGTGCGAAAACGACTGTGCAGCAGCAAGCACCCCTTCATTTGCCCTTCCTTTTCTTACCCTTTTCTTCTTTCCTTGTACTATTATTGTAAATTATAAATAAATAAATAAATAAATACCAAAAGTATTTAGTATAAGTTATTATTTTCTATATATTCTCGGGAAGCAATGTTTCTTACTCTCATTTTACAATCTTCTCTTCTGTTCCTTGTTCTTTGTCTTTCTCCTCTCATCTTTTCCTCTTCTCTCTTCTCTTTCTTCTCTCCATCATGACTGGGATTGCTGATGAAGCCCCCGTGACCCTCGACACGCTCAAGCAGTTAATGGCTCAGTTTGCCAAGGAGAGAGACTGGGACCGTTTTCACAGCCCAAGAAACCTTCTATTGGCTCTGGTATGCTTCTTTTCCAATACCCCATGAAAAAAAATCATATTTTTTTGGTTTTTTGTTGCACCCTTTTGTGAACTTTATTGGTTTATCGTGTAGTTTGTACACAGTACTCGTGTTTTTTTTTTTTTATGTGGGTAACGTGGTTCTTTTTTATCCATGAAAGCAGGAAAGGGTATATAGAGAAGAAGAAGAATCTCTTTGTTGTTATTGTAATTTTTTTACCATTTTCTTCTCGGGTTTTGTAGACGACTCACCTGAGTCACACTTCGTATATATATAATGGGGTTGTAGAAGATTCTTAATGTTTGCATAAAGAAAATTTTTCTTGCAAGTTGGCCTTTTTTTTAAGAGGGTTGAAGCTATACGCTGTCTTTGGTTGTTTATCCCATTTGATTTTATGTAATTTTAAGTTTTTGAAGTTTGTTTAAAGTAAAATCCTTTTTACTTTAAGTTTGTATTAAAAAGTTTAACATCAAGTGTGAAATAAAAATTAATATAGATTCCTCATCTCAAAGTAGAGATTTTTTTAATTGTTTTACTTTTATTGTAAAGTGTAATTTATTCCATAGAATTATTTTTTTCTTGCATTTTTTAATTATATAGTCGTGTTTGGATTAACCTCTTATGTGCCACTGTTTATAAACATGTCCGGTGAGATAGTAGTAGAAGGAGAAGGTTCTATGTAGTTTCATGTCTTCATAAACTAGTGAAAATGAAATAAAGAGTGTCGTAGTTTATAGTAATAATATATATATTTAGAGTGTATGAAAATTTAGTCAATATTCTTTAAATGCAATTAATTTCAAACAAAGACAAATTAAAGCGTTTTTGTTTTGACCGAGAATCACGTAAACCGCCAGGGAACACGGCGAGTTGGATCAAATGACTCACTACCCATTCAAATGTGCAATCACTTTTTCATAATTAGTATTTGTCATGGTCTTTTTTGAGATTTTGTCACCTTGTCACAAACCCTGGTCGAAATCGACTTTGCAATGTAAACAGATTCCACGTCGTTGTTACCATAGAAGATTTGTAATTTTTTCGGCCTTCAATTTCGCTTTAACTTTTTAACTTTTGTTCCCAGCAAGAGTACACAAGTGGGACATAACAATGTTTAATGTTATGCTCCAGGACAAGCTGAAGCTGCCAAAATAACACGGTCCCAAAGTAAATTGTTTCAGTCGGATGATGATGTTGCAAATACTAACATAAAAGTTAATGTTGCAAATATTAACATAAAAATTAAGTCTATGTTATGTTTCTTATTTTTGCTGTTGATAGGTGGGTGAAGTAGGAGAATTGTCTGAGATATTTCAGTGGAAAGGAGAGGTTCCAAAGGGTCTTCCAGGTTGGAAAGAGGAAGAAAAGGTTCATCTTGGTGAAGAGCTTTCTGATGTGTTGCTTTACCTCGTGAGGCTCTCTGACATTTGTGGTGTTGATCTTGGTAAAGCTGCTCTGAGAAAAGTTCAACTCAATGCCATAAAATACCCTGCAAAAGTTTGCAAAGAGGTGGTTTCAGTTTCAAGCACCCCAGAGGAAAACCCTTCCACCAACAATGGCGCTGCCCCTGATGCTGACTGATATATGGTATTGTTGTTATTCTTGTAATAACAGTAATCAATTTAGTATCTTTAGCTGAATTAGGGGTGAAGTGGGAAATGGGGCATGGTGGTTTTGTACAATGGTTTATGCAGTGTTTTGCTGCCATTGCATGGAAACCAAACTAATGTTGGTACGTTTATTCTATGAGATTTGTTTTTACTGTTTTGGCAGAATCAAATCCCGTGACAGATATCAGATATGAAGAGATCTAATTCTTCCATTTTTGGTTACCTTACCTTTTACGTTTTTGGGGACATTTTGGATGCACAAATAGATTCCGGATTCTCTGCAATTTGATTGTTGTTGGTGACCTTTCGTCCTATATTAAATATTTATATTTATATATACATTTTTGTGGATCCTTGTGTCTCAGAAAACATGTTTTTTAAGGGTTGAATTTAAATTGTTTTGGTCTATGGAAAGCGAAAATGCTTCTTAAGTTGGTCACAGGAAGGAAAATCAGGGTGTTTGTCGATTTGTGTGTGGCTATGTGTAGCTTTACTGTGTTGCAGATCAGCCAAAATCATGAATAGTTAAGAAAGAGATGAATGAGATGATTGTTGATCACAGTTATAAATGGGACGTGAGAGGACCCTTTGTGCAAAAAGTGAGAGCAGTTTGGATTATTTTATTCCCACGTTTAAAGCCGGTTTCACTCACTTTATGATGAAAAGGAGTTCTGTTTCTAAAGATTTAAGATTTTACTGTTGAACTAAAAGTTAATTATGTTATTGTTTAAATTTTACAAAGTTTAATATTAACAATTAACATATTAGTATTTGAAAGTATTAAGTAAATGATAATGGCACTTAAGAATTTTTTGAACTATAGTTGTATCCTCTGTTTTCTTTACTCAAATGATGCATATCTAAGGTTGAGACAATGATAATGTAACCAATATAGCATTTTTAAAATAAAACGAAGAATTATAATTTGAGGAAATTTGCTTAAATTAAAAGGTTAAGTAAAATTTTATGAGAAAAGACTAGTTTACAAAATCAATTCCTCTTGGAGGAGTGACATGTTGGAAAAGTAACTCTTCTATGAATACTTTTGGAAGAGTAACGATATTTTCTAAATAGATCCACTATGCCATGTGGGGAAATCATATAATTTAAATAATATATATATATATATATATATATATATATATATATATATATATATATATATATATATATTCATGTGCATGGAGAAATTTACAAGATCCGAACCTGTTTGTCTTGCAATGTAGTTGACAAGGTTTTCCCCCTTAAAAACAAAGTACAAGAAACAAATATAATGGATTAGTGTTCCACTGGTTGATTTGTGTTTAGCTTATAAACAAATACACTTAACTACATTTTACATATTATGTTTTATAAAAAAATAAATTGTATGTGATGCATCAGTTTGTAAGTCCTTGATTTATTTCTATATATTCTTTTATTAAACCTTGATTTATTTTTTTATGTAAAAAATAACTTTCTTTCTTACATCTTTTCTTTTATTTATTCTTTATTTATTGTAATACTCACCTTTGATCGAATGTGATTGTCTAGAAATTTTCTTTTATTTTCTTAAGTTATATATTATATGATCATCGTCGATAATTTCTTTCATAAACACACAAATACAAACATGTATGAGATAAGTTATCGTTAAAACAATCATAACAACAAGATACATACATACTAATTATATCAACCATAATCAAACATTTAACAAGATACGTACCTTTTAATTATACCAACCCTAATCAAACACACAAGATACATACTTTATGATTATATCAATCATAATCAAACACTCCATACATAGAAGTAATAACAATAGGATTCTTAATCCTCTAACATAAACAATTCAATCATAATGAATACTTGATTATCAATCCTTGACCCTTCCATCCTTGATCCTTGATCCCAATCCTTGATGTCATCACTAGCATCTCACACATAAGCCTTTGGTCTATCCACTCATTAGCACCTATGCTAACTACTTATTATAACCAATATAGTAAAACCACTATCAACATAACATAACTTGGAGCATCCTCAATACAATGATCATCATCATAGGTATATCACCAACATGATTATCCCAATCATGAATCACACCATGAGCATCACAAACCATAAACTCTATTATGACAAGACACAGTCACACTCTTGTACCTTACCTCATCGATTGTAGTCGTTCCTACAACCCATCTGTAGCTTCTCCATACAGATACACTCGAGTCATTCTTCCTCTGGCTTCAAACTTGTTCCCCTATCACACAAGGCAGAAGATTTATTCCCCTCACCAAAGAAGATTCAACACTCGAACACCAGTCTCTTTTCTACAACTATATGCCAAAGAGAACAACACTCTCTTTTCAACAATCAATGTCAAAAAGAGTCACCCCCTTTTTCAAAAACCAATGCTAAAGGAGATATCCCTCCTTTTTCAACAACCAATGCCAAAGGGGATATCTCTTCCTTTTCAACAACTAATGTCAAAGGGAGCACCTATCCGCAAATAGAACCAAAATTTAAAAGGTACAACAAGTAGGCTAATCTCTCATGCCTTATGCTCATTAACCACACACACTCTTGTGCATTCCATCTTCCTCTCATGCTTCAATCTCAACCAGATGTCAAACCTGACCCTAAACATTCCATCTTGTTTCACAGCTTCTCAAGCTTGGTCCACGTCCATTCTTCATCAAAATTGTCATTTTTCACAAAAATGTAGTGAAATTTACCTAGAAACATCACATAGGAAGGCATAATATCTTTTTATTAAATTTTCAAATTATTTAATTTACATGTTTTTCCTTTCTACACTCCCGTACTTTAAATTGTACACCTAATTAATAAAGGTTAAAGGATCATTTTCCCCTGGGCAAAATAATAAATAAAACTAAGGTTTCCCTTAACATCCTTTTTCCCTAAAATTGAGCTCACACCTATTCAATCCTAAACCATCGTTCTATTTACAAGCCAACACATCACATTAATAATAACACACACACACACACACACACACACACCAATCACTCAATTACCAATCTATCAATCATGTGTTGCACTTTATTAATAACATCAATGAAATAACATAATTATGTTCTAATAAGGATAGTCACACACAACACCTTATTAGACATATAAGCTTTTAAAAGAAACATACTCAAGTCTTTAATAAGCCTTATTCGTAAAACCCTTATTTTTTCTGAGTCTTATAGTTTGCTATAATAAGAGCTCGACAAAGGTGTGTTAGACATGTTTAGAGTTTGTTCTACCACAGCAAGAGTTCAACAGAGGTTGTGCTAGACATGTTTAGAGCTTGGTCTTCCATAATGAGAGCTCAGTAAAGGTTGTGTTTCCATGTACAGAGGTAGGTCTAGCATAGTGAGAGGTCAACAAAGGTCTGGAACATGTGTGTGCAAGTTGTTTATATTATTTAGTCAGTGTCTGAACAAGTTGTTTATATTATTTATCTTCCTATATTCACAAGATGTTGATTATGTGAACTAAAACATATGTGTTAGCAAATTTTTATTCAAATGTGAGGTACTTAAAGTATTTTTTTTAAACTCACTTCTTTATATCATTATAATTTAAGGCTATACACAATGCTTCTTATGAAATCTTTCTAATCATTTCCTATGAAATCTAGTGTCTAAACAATGTTTTTAACTACTCATTCACATTTATTTATCAGACGTTATGTTGTGAAAAGAGCTAATTAAAGGATTTGTGAAAATCTTCAACATAATATCCGAACTATATTCAATACTTATTTATAAAACCAATATTTTATTTCACTTAGCGTAAGAGCTTACCTCATTGTATAAGTTCTTTACAAGATAAAAGGAAATAATCCTAATAACATGGAGAATAAAGGAAAGCATATGAACAAACCTCTTTATTAAAGGATACCAATTCAACTAGTGAAAATAATGAATGATTACATTCTTCAAATCATATATTGATATAATGGATGTTAAAAAAAAGTGAATTACATTCGTATAGATGAAGATGAAATTTTTGTTCAAAGGTGTTATGGATAGATGATCAAAAGCAAAGATGCTTGCTAAACTTCAAGGCAAGAAACTCTTTTAAGCATGCTTTATTAGAGGATGAATACTCAAAAGTGAATGCTTTCAAAGGCACTGAAGAGTTGTGGAACACTTTAACAATAATATACAAAGGTTCTACTAAGCTAAAAAGAAATAAACATTGTTTTTTTACTGGTCAATGAGTTGTTCAATGTTGAGGCAAATAAAAACATATAAACTATGTTTAACAAAATTACAAACTATATTGAGGGAGCTCAAGTCTCTTGACAAACACTACGATAATTATGATCATACTAATAATATCTTATGTAGGTTGCTTAATTTATGGATATCATAGGTTATAACTCTCAGGACATTTAAGATCGTAGACAACATGTTTGTTAACGGACCCATAGGGATCCTAAAAGTGCATAAATTATGCTTCAAAGGTGCAACAAGAAGAAGAGTGAGGA
Source organism: Vigna radiata var. radiata (assembly GCF_000741045.1). Lineage (NCBI taxonomy): Eukaryota > Viridiplantae > Streptophyta > Magnoliopsida > Fabales > Fabaceae > Vigna > Vigna radiata. The sequence goes on from NC_028354.1 coordinate 2,233,754, forward strand.
GCTCTTGGATTTTGAGAGAGGATTCTCAAAGGGATACTGCAACAGGAAGAAGAGTTTACAGATTACTCATACGCTCCAAGAATCAAGAAGTAAAGATTTGAAGAGCCTTAACAAATTCTTGCAACAAGACAGTGTAGTGCTTGTTGGGAATCCAAGTGTGAGTCTAAGTCTCACATTGGATAGAAATGAGAAAGTAATCTATTGCCTTAAGGTTTTGGATAGAGAGTGGTGTCAATCCTTTATATAGTTAGGCTCAAATGTTATTGGTGTTTTTGTAACCCATAAGTAACCTCCTTTTCGATAGACCCAACAGTGATATCAGAGCCGATGATTTATCTTGGTGACCAGCTCAAACAGTATATAGTTGGGCTCATTTGTAGGGAGGTTCAACACACACGTAGATTTCCACATTGGTAAGATATTGTCCGCTTTGGGCTAAGCCCTCATGGATTTGCTTTTGGTACCACTCCAAAAGGCCTCTTTCCAATGAAGGTATCTTATGTGTATATAAACTCATGCTCATCTCTTATTTTACCCGATGTGGGACTTTCTTTGTACCCAACATCCTCCCCTCAAACAAAGGACTATGGTTCTCCACCTCCACCTCCCCTACATCGGAAGTATTTCTTATCCTTGAGTACACCATGATCATCACTTCTCTTTCACAATCCATGGTCAAACATTAAGCATTTCTTGCTCTCTATCTCTCGTGATCTATCTGGCTATCTGCCACCGGTCACCTGCCAAGGCTTCACCTTATCATGGAGGGTCGTACTCGTCTAAGCCCGGTCTCTAGACCTGAACCATGGGCTTTTATACCATTTGTAGGAAGGTTCAACACACACATAGATCTCCACACTGGTAAGATATTGTCCACTTTTGGCTAAGTCCTCATGGATTTGCTTTTGGTACCACTCCAAAAGGTCTCTTTTCAATGGAGGTATCTTATGTGTATATAAACTTATGTTCATCTCTTATTTTACCCAATGTGAGACTTTGTTTGTACCCAACAATGTTGTGTGTACAGGTGTATTCGTTTGAGTGGGAAAGGTGTTTACATTGTGAGAGTGTGTTCACTCTAAAACCTTTGGTGTAATTCTCTAATCATTATAGTGAAATATCCTTCAATCTATGGTTGATTGGAAGGGTGACTGGATGTAGGCATTAAGGCCGAACCAGGATAAAAACTGTGTTTGATTTTCTCTCCTTATCTCTTTACATTTTGACCACATACATATTTTGCTTATCGTGCAAGAAAGATTTCAAGATCATTCTATTTCTTCAAAAAGATTTTAAAAGTATACGTTTTTATAAAACATCAATTCACCCCTCCTTTTGGTATGGAGAAACAAGCTTTATTATTTCTAACATAGACAATGAAATCTTCTTCATCTAAAACAAAATCTACCAAATGTGAAAGAGAAAAGAGATTTCAAAAGAATAAAAACTCAACAAAAGTGAGAACTCAAAGATAAAAAAGTTGAAATTATTTGTTACGAGTGTAAGAAGGCTAGCCACCTAATGTCAAATTATTAATAAATTTGTAATTCTTGTTTACATCGTTAAATTTAAAACAAAAAATTCCAAATACTATAGAAGAAGAACTTATATGTAATTGTTACTATATGGAAGGGCTTTCAGAATTTTTTGACACAATAGTATGTTTTGAAAAAATATAAATATGAGACCTTTTATAGTTAAGAAGGAAAATTAGATGCAATTTTGTGTAAGTCAATTGGACTTGGCATATTACACTAGTGCAAAAACGTTGTTTAACGTCACCCATCAGACGTCGAATTCGTGATAAACCGACGTCTATTATTGCACGGTGGCATTATCATAAATATATTGGTAAACTAGACGTCCGTTTTGATGTTAGGCGACGTTTATGACATGATAGACGTCGCACCTGCCTCAAACCGACGTCAAATTGCCTGAGGTATGTGATAAGACAGACAATTCAACGTCGTCTAGAAAAGGGCACCGACGTGCCAGTCTCTGACAGGAAATCAAACGTCAAACAGTTCAGCTTCAGACGAGGAATAGACATCGGATCCCCTGAACAAGCGACGTCGACTGGGGCTACAATTAATGTTGTTCACCTAATTCTCAGGCGCTTAGACGTCACGTAGTCAAACGACGACGTCTAAGGCCTATCTGGAAGGCGGGAAGACAAAAAGTCCTTAAATTTAGACATTGGTTTGGAATGTAATCAACATCTACGTTTCTGTAATTGATTATTTTCACCAAATTCGAGGGTTTTAGACGTCGGCTAGGAGGGGCACCGACGTGAATTACCTTGACAGGAAATCAAGCGTCAATCTTTTCAACTTCTTTAAGAAGAATAGACGTCGGATCCCGATCAAACACTGACGTCTATAGACGTCGGTTTCTGGCGCAACCGACGCCCAATTTCATTTTAAATAAACCGCAGACCCTTCTAACCACTCAGTTTCTGATCGCGTCTTCATCTCTTCTCCTTTTTCTCTGGTTCTCCTCTTCTTTTACTCCCTTGCGCACCTTTACTTTTTATCTAGTCCGGCATTGCATTGTATTTTGTCATAACGTCATTCTCTTCGTCCTCTCCTTTTTCTCTCTTCATCTGAGGTGTGTGGTTTTTTCTTATGCTTACCATTTAAACTTTCTTTAGTTTTTTATCGATTATCTCGTCGTTCAACTGATTAAAATATTTTTGTGTTGTGTTTTAGTGCAGTTTTGATCCACTCTTTCTGTAACATAGTGCAACATTCTCCCTTTGCTGGTTTCCTCACTAAAAGAGTGGCGATCTTTTGAGTTTTCTAATTCTTCCGACCCAAAATGGAACTTGGGTCCCTGTCTACTTCTCGACACCGTAATTTTTTTCTGTTGCGGTTGAATAATTGGAAGTAGCCATGGACCCAGGTTCAGTTTTGGGTTGAAAGAACTAGAAGATTCAAAAGACGCAAGCTTTTTTTGTAGGGAAACTAGCGAGAGGAGAGTGTTGCACAATGCTATTGAAAAGTCTGGATCAAAACTGCACTAAAACACAAAGTCGTTGTTAGACGTCGGTTAAATCCATGCCCGACATCTATAACATCATAGACGTCGGTTAGTGTCATTTTAAACCTCTTCATATATTCAAGTTGACGTCAGTTTAATCATAGGTGGACGTCTATATAAATGTCGGTTTGAGTAAAAGCAAACGTCTATATAAATGTCGGTGGATATCGTTAACTGACGTTTATATAGACGTCGGTTCTGACGAATTTCGACGTCCCATAGACGTCACCCATTTAGACGTCAGTTGTAAAAGTGACGTTAAAAGCCCAAATTAACCGATGTTAAACAGCGTTTTTGCACTGGTGTTAGTTTTTTTTTTACTGTCCTAATTATGCATACGCATACATAAACATTTATGTAATTTAGATTTTCACCATAATATTTGTCTTATTTACATTATAAGATAAAGAATAATCGCTTAGGAATAATAAATTGAATGAGCACTTCACTTGTTGAATGAGTACCTCACTTATTGTTTCGAAGGATATGAAGTGTTGTAGTTAAAAGTCATCAAGACTATAGAAAAAGCACTAGAATCTAAGGAAATATCTTAAACTTTCATCTCTAGTTCCACAATATAGAATGTGGAAATTGATTGCACAAAGTCAACTCGATAAACACTTTTTGAGTCCATACAACAAACTATTAATAAGATTATAAAAATTAATTTATTACTAAACTATTATTATTCAAGTAAGTCTATTAATGTTCCGCTACATTTTGACTATTATTTAGGATGTGGTACATTCTAAAATAACAAAAAAATAGTTTATAATGTTATAAATACTTTATATTGAAATAAACCATTTAATTATTACAACTATTTTATTGTCTTGAAACCATTTAAACATGTTACTATTATCTGACTGTAAATTCTTTATTGCATTATAATTCTTGGTTAATGTCAAAACAAATAAGTTATTAAAAAAAATATGTTTTTCATTAATTGATATTTTATATCGTATTTAACCGATGTAATAATAATTTTCTTAAAATACCAAGTTTTTAACTTTGATTGATACTATTAATTAATATAAAGTATATTAGTCCACGGTATTAACCAACATAAAAAATTTTATTTTCTTTTACAATTATTGATGCTAAACTATCATCAAAAGAATTTCTTTCCTTTTTACACGCTCAGCTTTTGACCTAGCATAAAATGGTATTATGATACATCTTTTAACAGCATAAAAATAAGAATATTTTATATTATCTATTTCTACTGTCAATTTCAAATAACATAATTTAATTAAAATAATCAACTAAAAATATACTATTTTACACTAATATATAAGAATATAGTTATTATTCTAAATATGTTTTTGGTTTATGATTAAGTTATTGGATATTTTTTCTTATATCTAATTACTTATTTTTAATCTTTTCATTCATAATAAAAATATTGTTCCAAAAGTTGATGTGTCTATCAAGAGAGGTACAACACCAATTAAAATTAAACCATTAAATAAAATGTTTTGGATAGTGTTTTAGGGATAAAAAAATTAAAATTAAAGTTTATTAGAAGCAACAAAAAATTATTATAGGTCAAAAGAAAATTTTAGAAGTTTAGATTCTATAACTATTTTAAATTTATCATAAATAATGATAGGATTTTACATATATTTCTAAATATTAATACATAAACTATACCTTCAAAGTTTAATGACTTGCCAATTGTATTATTCTTTACTATGGTAATTAGCTGATGATCCCACTAATATTGCTCTCATGATTACTTGATACAATGTGATGCAGAAATTATTTAACAATGGAAAAGTTGTTGTAAACAAAAGTTGGGAGTTGGATCAGAAGCATAATTTAATATAATCATTATTAGACAAATAATTAAGGATTTAAATATGTTAATTAAATAAGCACAGAGTCCAAGTGACCATGGAAAAAAAGCAAAAAGTTTCTATTTTCAAATTCAGAACATTTTACCCAAATTTTTCCCAAATGATTTTTCCAATAATTGTTGTTTTATTTTACACCTTTTGCACTTCTCCAAATTAAAGAAAGAGTGGCCTATACAAAATGTTAACATTCAGATTCAAGGGTATTTTTAATGTTCCTCATGAGTATTTTTGAATAGAAAAATTAAATAAATATTTTCATAAGTTATAATTAATTTAATGAATAAGTTAAAAATAAGATTCAGAGAAATTATATAACACATTTTTTAGAAATTAATTTATGGGTTGAAGTTGTTTTTTATTTTTAAACTATTATAAAAATTGTATTTTACTATTAAATTAAATCATATACTATTTTACTATTGAATCTTATGAAAGTCAAATAAAATACTTTTCAACAAATAGCTTATAGGATGTTTTTCATCGTGACAAATGAAATTTTATAATTATAATATGAATGTCACGTATAATTTTTTTTAGAGATGTTTTACTTAACTTTTCTAACATATAAGAGCAAAATATAATTGAATTTAAAGAAAAGACACTTTTTGAAAATAGTTTGGGATGAAAAATAAATTAACTGTTTAAAAAAAATTGTTGAAATTTTTTATATTTTTCAGTTGTATTTGTAATTTTTTTTTTCTGGAAAAGTCCTCATCATTCATTCCTAAAATTATACATATTACATTTTTTTCATTTTAGTCCCTCAAAGTATATTGCGTTGTGTGAATTGTAGGAAATTGTACCTTAGATCATTACATGGCTGAACTGCTAATGAAACTGTGTATTTGGAATAGGAGGGAAAGAAAGAAATAAATATAAGGCTTAAATCCTTTGTTCCCATGTTAGGAGGGAATTTTGAGTTTAGTACCCGCTTTTAGAAGTGTATACATTGGGTCTTCATGTTTTGCAATTTGTGTCAATTTAGTGAATTAATGACACTTCAAACAAGTTTGTAACAGCAATTGGAAGGTGTCCAAACGTTCAAATAGTTAATAAACATACTGCAACTCAAAATGACTTGTCCACTTGCAATTTTCAAGCCAAATTGATGGTTCAAAGGGACTAAATTGACACAAATTACAAAACATGGGGACCCAATGTATACACTTTTAAAAGCGGATACTAAAGTAAAAATTTCCTCTTAACATGTGGACCAATTAAGGATTTAAACCTAAATATAATAAGTAATAATATGTAATTAAAATAAACATAAAAGAGAATGTGCATAACTTTGGATAACCTATTCTATAAGTATCTTTATAAGAAAAAAAAAGAAGTAAAATAGTTATTCGTAATTAAAAATTGTATGACCTTATAAATGTATAATGTGTATGAATTAAATCATATTTAAAAAAAATAAGAAAATTTTATAGATTAAATTATTATGTATAAGTTACTTTTATTTTATGAAATGTTCATTTACTTTTATATTGTGCATTTTATTACTTGTTCAAGAGTTATTAAGAGATAAGGTGAATTGTCATTTTATGATATTTTAATTTAATTTTTGTAAATTTTATTATGCCACGGTTATTCTTAAAACTTTTTTTGTATTTTTATTTTAATGGAGTTTTGAAGACACACACTAATGTTTGTTGTTTAAAAAATATGTGTTCAAAACAAAAATATTTTTTTATTCTTACGAAGTAGAGTCTTATAGTATCTCTAATGTAATAGTCATGCAATATTTAATTTAATTTCTTTTACAGATTTCATTATGTGACTTCATTTTTAATATCTAATATTTTTTTCTTCCAATATAAAATTCTTATAAGTCCTTATTTAATAATATATTATTCACACTTCAACCCAAAAATATTTATTTTTTATTTTTGTTATTAGCTATTATAATTTTTTATTTATTTATGGTTGTAGAATAGTTCTCTCACACATAAGTTTAGAAGTCTTACATTTAGTATAATGTCAACATAAAAATGTTTAATAAGACTCAGAGCCTATACAAAGTCTTATAAAATCCATATATTTTAAACTTAAAGACCATATTACGATGTACCCCAATCTCTTTAGCCAATACTTAATTAAGTTCTATTTGAAAAAAAAAAAACAATGTTATTTGATTTAGAAATATCTTATTCACTGTATAAAATAATTTTATATTATCGTAATTAATTATTTTTTTAAAAGAAAATATAACTGATGACTTTGAATTAGTTAATAATGTAAAAGCATTTTAAGCAGTTAATGCATATAGTCATTAAAGTAACACTTTTTAATTAATCTGTGTCCAATTATAGAATTGATTTTGTACACCAAATCTCAATTTATGGACAAAGTAAGTAAACTAAGCTATAAACAAATACTAGTACATTGATAAAGTATACCATAGGATTAATCAATTATTATACAGTGAAAATGATCAATTAAAGTGGTTTTATGGGCAGGGTGGAGCGTCATTATTGAAAAATGAATTAGAAAAAAAAAACAATAATGTGATAACTTTTTCTTCTTCCTTCTCATATTGAAAGCATGAGACAAGTTACAATAATAGCTCATAGGAAGAAAGTTCTTACGGCTACCTTAAGTTCATTTTATTCGATCTTAACTTATAAGCATACTTCTCCTAATGATGGCAACCACAACCTAAACTACTAAAGAAGAATAAAGGGATTCATCTAAACCATTATTTTATTTGCACACTACAATTATTCTTATAGCATTAGCCAGGTTATAATTGCTGCCATTATGACCATTATGATGGTCATGAATGACATACCTTTCAAACATACTATAAAACAGTTTAGTGTCATGTAATGTCACACAACAAAACATTTTGGGAAGAATAGAAACTTACTATGATGTTCAAGAGAGGAGGAGGTGGTGGTGGTGTGAGCATTTCAATGTTGCCAAGTTCTACCATGTTGGTTGGGTTGTGCCGGCCTCGGCGGCGGTTCCGGCGACGGCGGGGCAACAGCATTCGGCTAGGAAACAAGAGAAGAGGGTTCTGCCTTGGATCACGTCCTGTGGTACAATGGGGTGTCATGGCTCCTCTTAGGATGTTGAAGAAGATCATCATGGAAATAACACCAAAGGGGCATTGGATAGAGGCTTATTGTTTCTCTTTACCTCTTCTACGCCCCCAACTTTTTCCTCTTTGTTAACCACAAACAAGTAATGGATTTCATCTCCTATCTTTTCTTTTCTTCAAAATGTGAAAAGTGAAAGTGTAAAACTAAAAGAATGTACTCAACTTGGAGGAAGAATCTAATATACATTCTCTTTTGTGAACCTTCATGTAAAATGTCAAAAGGCAAAAGTTCTGGTTTGCTTTAGTGTAATCATATATGTTTAATAAACACTTGATAGTGTTTGTACAAAGTCTTTGGTTTAAATGTTGGGATGTTGCAGTGTGTCCTCAACAATAAGTTAAGATTCAAAACACCAAAGAGCAATTGGTTTTTCCTAATAAGAAAAAGGTTGTGTTATTTAGACCACTTGGTTTGATCCAAAATAACTTGTTTATATTAAGTCATTATAAAATTAATCAAGAAAAAGTTTTCACGTACAACTTTGTTGTCATTGTTGACAAATTTTAGTACAAAGCTTGAGGAGTTTCAGACATTATCCAGAGTCTGCGATTAAAACTGAGTATGAACTACAGAAACCAGGAAGATACTAGAAAAAGAAACGAAAACTACTTAAATCTAAATGTAGAAATAAATACAATTTCACCCAATCACAAATTTTGATAGGCTTAAAATTACTATTTTAACTAAATTGATCATTTATTCATACCTATTTCAGAACTTGTTTATACTGAACCAAGTTAAACTTCTCTCTAGGATCATATGATTGACCATGAATTCAGATTTATATCTTAAATTAAGACTTATATTTAGTTGCAATTTGATAAATTGAGTTCAAATAGCAATAAAAAGTCAACAAGGGCCCAAGATTCATTGCCAATTTTGAATTTCGTTGCAAGAATGTTTAAAGATATTTGGCATGACAATACTCAATCATGCAACTAAAACAGATAATGATCTAAAATGGAAGTATTTTGCCATTCTAACAGGCAAAAGCTGAGACCACATTTGGTGAGCATCAAAATCATAATATAGTAATAGAAAAGCATTACTATATAAAACTCCCCTTGAACATGAACTATATTATACAACAAAAACAATCTTCATGTTCATGCAAACCAAAACCCGTTAGTTTAGTAGTTACTTCTTTCCGAAGAATGAAAACAAGGTTGGTTGTTTGTCATCAGCACTTTTTGTTTTTTCCTTTTTCTTTGCAGGGGTCGAGCTTATCTGATCATGACTTGCCAATGCTGGCTTTGAATCAGCTGAAAAAGTCTCGTACTCACGCTTAATTGGGAGCATAGAAGCATTTTTAGAATGGGAAGAACCACTGAATTTCAAGTCATTGTCTACCTCATCAGTCTTTGCTCCTTCAATCAAGTCTTCTGTAGGTTCAGTCTTGACAGATTCATGACATGATAACTTCTGCTCCGGCTTTGTGTCTTTTCTTTCAGCTCCCTTTTTTGAAAAGAACATAGAGATTGACGTGTTCCCTTCTGCCTTTACTTGAATCTGCCAAACATAGGATAATGCTAACTATAGTGAACTTATGAAACACTGGCCCCCCCTTCAACAAACATGACCACAATAACAAAGTTAAGTCACAATTTTTTCTTCTTTGAATTTATACATCAAAGGACAAGTGGGGATAAGGATCAAGGTAAGTATAATTGCAGGTTCAGATAAAAGCAATGTGATTTGTCCATCGAATTATTTGTTCAACTTAATACAACAAGACATACATATTAAGATGTTCAAACTCAAACAAGACCAAATGAAAAGAAACATTAAATAAATGTCCAATAGTCCTACCTGCTTTATGCACTCAGGTCCATCAAACGATGACTTCCCCATAGCAGGTGTCACTGGGTACCATACCTGGAGATGAAAAAACAAATGGGGAAACTAACGATGATAAATGCAACGACAGTACGGCAGAAAATCTTAACGACATGACTGGTATTAATGAATAGAACAGAAATTACAGCCTCAATGTTCAGTAAAACACATACCAAATCAGATTCTTCATATGGTTTCATCACACTCTTAAAACTGGAACTAGAACTGCTTAGCCAGGTATCAGTTGATTCCTTGCTGCCCAAAATAACAGGCATCCTATCTAAGGAGTTACAGTAAAGTAGATACATAATGAGTATTTCGCCAATATAATTGTTATAATTATAAAGATACTGAGTTAATCTTATATAATTTGGAATATTGTTATAATTATAGAAATAAGGAGCTTATTTTATATATAATCAGGAATATCTAGATTATATATGTATTGTTAGAAACACTTTTATTTATTTCTGTATCATATCTCTATTATTTGAAGATATCAAATCTGATAGGTTATATGATGATAGGGCATAATGGGAAATGGGTTTAGGATAGAAGGCAAAGGAATGATATAAATAGGACTCTCTTATTTGGTCAGAGGGGAGTTAGTCAGATTCTTTGTACANATAATGGGAAATGGGTTTAGGATAGAAGGCAAAGGAATGATATAAATAGGACTCTCTTATTTGGTCAGAGGGGAGTTAGTCAGATTCTTTGTACAGACAGGTCCTTGACCTTGTGAGGGGGATTAGGCTCCCGGATCATCTTTGTAATTGTCATTATTTGCTGTGAATACATTCAGTTCATTTGTTTATTCCTTTCTGTGTGCTTTTGGGTGAGTGGGTGTGGTGCGATAGTTAGGTTTCGGAACCAGGAACCTAACAAATTGGGATTCAGCTTGTTACCACTGCTCGTGGAATCACAATTGAGAATGTTATAATGAATCCATCCTTAGAGATGCTTGTTGGAGGGATACAGAGCATGACTCTCGGGGATGAAGAGGCTAGTCGCAGGGGTGTTCAGAAGACTGACGGTGGACCTATTAATGACAGATCTCTTCAAAAAAATGGTGAAATTATGTTAGGCCCGACCCACATAATATCTCAACAGCTGGAATTCATTCGTAAATACCAACTAGAAATAAGGAGAATCAGTGGAGAGCTAGGCATACATCTATGCATACTTCCATCCCATTATGAAACTGATGATGTAAAAAGTAGTGAAACTTTTGAGTTCAAAAGTGAATTAAATGAACTTGCCTGCAATGGCCAAGTGAATGGCTCATTCGGCACCCTGGATAGATTGCCCCTGCTACCCGAGGAAGCTCTCTTGGGTTGTGTTTCAAGTGCAGGTAGTAGCAGCGGATTCCTGTCCTATGATCAGACCATATCACAACAGTTGAAAATGAGACTTATTATTATTCTCAAATCATAAAAAATACATTCACAAACCTTCTATTTGTAATAATCTAGTTCTCCTAAAAAGGGAAATAGAGAAACTAGGAAACCTAGGGAAAAATAAAATAAAATAAAATATTATGTATCAATCTTCCTCTAATTAGGAAGATCCTATAGATATTATCCCATATTACAACAACAACGCCATGGGCTCAAGCTTCATTGTTCCAACCTTGAGGACAAGGTTGTTTTGCAGAGGGGTGTAATGATAGGTTATAAGGCGATAGGGCATAATGGGAAATGGGTTTAGGATAGAAGGCAAAGGAATGATATAAATAGGACTCTCTTATTTGGTCAGAGGGGAGTTAGTCAGATTCTTTGTACATACGGGTCCTTGACCTTGTGAGGGGGATTAGGCTCTCGGATCATCTTTGTAATTGTCATTCTTTGTTGTGAATACATTCAGTTCATTCGTTTATTCCTTTCTGTGTGCTTTTGGGTGAGCGGGTGTGGTGCGATAGTTAGGTTTCGGAACCAGGAACCTAACAAAATCTCATCTATTTATTGTATTGAATCCTTTTTCCCAATATGCACAAAGCAACCACGCTATCACACAATTTCAACTAATTGTTGCTCTTTTTCCTTGAGCTTAATATTAGATATATTTCGTTCTATGTTAATTAGGAAAAACATAGTTCCTATGTTAATTATGTCATTTTTACATATGTATTTGTATTTGGGCCTAGCCCACGTTCTCATTATTGTTAAAACAAGATTGTCTAAGCAAACTTTGTTTTGAAGTTTAACATAACATCTAAAATGAAATAGTGCTTAATCATCTAGGACAATATGTTAGAAGCATTAAATGTTACTCTTTAAGTGCCTAAACGATACAAGAGTGTCTAATAACTAAGAGTGTCTAACGTATGACTAATAAGTGCTAAATGCTACATTTCATAATAGAATGTCTAATCACAAAAGCATCTAATAAAAGAGTTAGACCGTCTAAGATATACATAATCTCGCTAAACACTATATCCTAATCGCTTTAAAGTTACTCAAAATAGACAAGCGCTAAATGATAGTGTATACGTATCATGCCTAAATGCTTAGGTCGTTTAACGTTTAATACATGTACTTTCAAGTACCTTTTTTTCTATTGTGTTGTGCTCTCTTTTTTTGTGCAGATTATCAACTTTACCAAAAAAGTGTGCTTAGAATCAAAACAATATTAAGAGATAGGAGGATATTTCAAGGAATGTCTCTTACATGCTTTTTGCTTACTCTTTTCGTATGCTCAGCATAGTTGCTCTTCTAAGATGCAACATAGCTTTTGACTCTACCTTAAAGACTATATAAAGTCAAAAGCTCTGAGTAACGGATCATTTTCGAAGAAGTCTATATAAAGGAGTTTGCATGAAGAGAAGGGAAGAACATTTTGCTATCAAGATTATTCTCTGCATCTTTCTTTAAGCTCTTAAGACTTATCCTTGAAAATATCTTTTTACAAGTTTTCAGAAGTCCATTGTATTATTTTATATTCTCTCTACGAGAGTAATCTAGTATCCTGTAAGTTTTCATAAACACTTTGCTGTTTTAGATTTAGAAGTGAATTCAAAAACTTGTAAAGTTTAATTAATGGAGTTAAACGTTCTAGAAGTTATTCTAGTGTTGATACCGAGAGTGGTGAAACTCATCTAACCAGTTTGGTTAGTTTGTAAACCAGAAGTGGTTAAACTCGTTTTTTAGTGGAACCCCTTAAAGAATTTTAAGGGAAAATTGGTCGTAGCTCAGTTTTGAGCGAACTAGTATAAAATCAAAGTGTGCTTTATTGCCTTTGTGTTTAAATAAGTTTTTCATTCAATGCTTTCTTTGAGACTAAGTGCTTAACTACTGTTACAAACCGTCTAACTCCTGTAAAGTAATATTAAACGCTTTCTTTGAAACTAAGTTCATGTTAATTATGTTATTTTACATATTCATTTGTATTTGGGCTTAGCCCACATTCTTATTATTATAAATACATTACCTTATGTGTATTTTCTACACAAGAAAGATTAATCCTATACTTAGTTCTATTATATTCAACACTTAATAATATTAGGCCACTCAAATATATGAATATTATAGCAGTAATTCTCAACTGGTAAAAGACCAAAGGGGAAGTCTATAATCAAATATATCCTGAGAATCTTGTGTTGTGGATGAAGGTTTAGCCAATTTCCATATGTTGACACTTGGTAGGAAACTTATGCTCTTGAAGAGTTCTTTATTAATTTAAAAAAAGGAAAAGGAGGCATACCTAGTTAGAAATTTCAATAGTTGTAGCACAAGAACTATAAAAAGTTGCAAAAATCGAACAATGGAAAAACCCAAATAAGAGGTCATTTCCGTTGGTATGCCAAAATTTAGAGTGCGTGACTCACCGTGAAGCCACTGAAGTGCTGAAGATGAAGAGGTCGTAACAATAGTGAATGTGCATAGTGTTTCACCTGCAGTAACAATATCACATCAACAATATATGCTGTCTTGTCTTTCATATTATACAAATTTAGTTCCTTAAATCTTTTGGCAGAAATGTTTACCTTCAGAATTTTGCCATGAGTCATAAAGAGCAGCAAAGACAAGGGGACGTCCATCTTTGAAGTGAATATAGTAAGGCTGTTTCTTTGAACCATCCTTTTTCCACTCATAAAATCTTAAACATATATTTAGAAAAGCAAATCAATTGAAAGAACTGAATATAAAGCCACAAATACGCAAATCACGGATGTAATCCAAAAAAATTAGGAAAAATTACAGAAACCATAAAGGAAGGAAACCTCTTGTTAGAAGGAATACGTTGAATCAACATTTTGAATATAAGAATAGGAGAGCAATATGGCATAAAGTATATAGTAAGAATAAAAGACTAAAAATATAATAATATGCAAAGTTATATATGCTTAAAAATTAGCATAACGGTTGCCTTTATTGAATTTATCTCGAATCCATGTCAACTCTCAAATACTATTATGTATGAAACAGTAAGATAAGAGTGCATTGTCTAACCAGCAAGCAGAACTCATTTTGATTCAGCTCATACATTTTCAGGAAACACAACGAAAAAGGTCTTAAGCAGAACTAGACAGTACATGCAATATTCAAAAGCATTTTTATACTATAATATTAGAACACAGAGTATGGGAATACAAGTGATAGGACATCATGGGCTGATAAAGGGACTTCGGACTAAATGCAAGTTAGGGTTGCGAGTGAACGACCCAAGAGGAAGATTATCCAACCAAAGCATCTAGTGAACCAAATTCTGTTATGGGATGCTCTGTTGGCATTATAGAGTAGGCTAGCTTAATATTGGGAATATAGATGATAGATTGTATTTAGTATTTTTGCATTCTGCTACCTGCCAATTTGCATTCGGTTATTTTCCATTTTGCATTCTGTTATTTGAATAGAATCTAAGTCTGCTATATATCATTCAAAATGCAAGCACAGTGAAGAAGCAAGGAAAAGTATTAGCTAATTTCCCATCCCTCATTCTAAAGAGACTCCCAGTCCTCAAATTCAAGGAATTACTTATGTTATTCAAACAAAAAGCTCCAGCATGCGGAAGCACCCCCCCAGTCATGTTATAAGAAGAGATGTGAAAATATAATTAAACAAGAAATGTGATACATACCCTTCAACTGCTACAAGGCACCTGCTTTTAGGAAGCAAACGCCGAAATGATGCCTTTTCATCTATAGATTCAGATCGAGCATTAAACTACAGTATAGAGCACATTCCACATCAAACTGAGAACTTTGTTTGACAGATTATGATCTTAGTATTGTAGTTGACATACTCCAATAATGATAACGAAAACGGTAAACAAACCAAGAAATTTCATAATGAACATTAGCTAAAATGACATTTCTAGCTTTCATAGTAGTAAAGTACCAAGCAAAATTGTCAGGCTCATATTTCAGGAACGATATGATGATATTTAAGAGAGGTTGAAAATTATTCAAGAATTCAATAAGGAACCCGGAAAATCAAGGTTATTTAAATTTAACATTTTAATGACAAATTGAGCAATTCTAATTGTACCCTTATTCATAATAAAGACTCAAGAAATTCACAAATTTCCAAAGATCATTCTTCCCTGCACAGGACAACAAAAGTTAAAAACCATACTGTCCATCATAATAATAAAAATTACAGAGCACCATGGAAAAATAAAAAAGGAACTTCCAGCTGCCCTGATTTACCAGTGGCTTCCAAAATACCCGCATGCTATAAAAATTAATATAAAAGAGGTAGAAACCTAACCATGTGCATAGGTGCATCATACACCCACTACAATTTTTAGCATTGTTTAATCATTAATTTCTACAATGTGAGCAAAGTGGTCAAGCTAAAACCTCAAATGAACAACACCTCGTAGAATAGTTGACCTTAACTTAAAACTTGATTTGCTGTTAAAAGACTGTGCAGTTCATGCATCATATTATTAGGTTTCTAGATAGAAGAAACCAGGAAAACAAATGCAAACACCCAAACTCACTGAATAGATCTCGTATTATTGATTCTAGAAACAAGTATCACATGAATGCATCCAAGGGACAATGTTCCCTTCACACAGGATGTCAATGATCCTGTCAACAATTCTCCAAACATCCAAAAACGTCCCCCGCATACAAAGACCCCCCAACCATATATAGAAAGTCTCACTCATCCTAACAATCCGACCAACAACTGCTCTTTAATATGTTTCCTCCTAACATACACATTAGGTATCCTATCATTATGCATCACTGCAGAAACAACTTTGTCCTCAATGTTAAAGTTTAGAAACTGATCCTTAATTGTTGCAACAACTTTCCGCGTGGCTGCCTCAGGGCTTCCTTTCTTCCCTTGGATTAACACTTGCTGCAAGACTTGATCTCCCATCAGCAAATTCATCAAACTTGGGGAAGACTCATCAGCTTTGATGACCTTCTTCCATCACATCTACCAAAGAAGCTTGGTAGGTAGAAGCAGGCACTTCACTTTTGCAGGATCGTCATGATAGACCTGAAGACTAGTAAGAAACCCTGCAATTGCATCAGCATCCATTAGAAGTTTCTTCCTGAAAGTAACTTATGGTTGAAAGGGTTATCTCCATATGTTAAATGGAATCCAGATCTAGAAAGAAGATTTCTGAAAATATCTTCCTCGTTTCCACTTATCCCTTTATTGTCTTCAGAGTTAATGAGCTCTTCAGGGTCAATTGTCTGACACCTTGATCATCCTCTAATGTTAAAACCTCTGAATCGGAATACTCAAAACATGGACAGTAATCCAATATTTCACATACAAGAAATCTTGCGTCCACTTCTAACCACTTCTAACGTATCAGTCACCTTCATGAACTGCAAAACAGAATTATTCCACGTCTTTGTACAGATAGCCAATTCTTTCCACATGGTCTTGGCTGGGTCCTTTTGATTCACCACAGCCATCTTACATATCACCCAGACATCTTTATCTGGAAGACTGCCAACAACCTCATAACTCTCTAAATAAATACATATAGTGTCAAACGACTTGTGTACACCAATTTGAAGTTCACTTCCACCAGCTTGAAAGAATTTAGGAAACATTTTTCATGTCTTCATTATTTCCTTGAAAGAGAAGAAAATTTCAACATTCCATGTAAATGAACTTCTTTTGCCCGAACTATCCAAAGGAGAGCCATTGCTGCTCAACCCAAAATCATGCGTGGTAAAATCTTCGGCAGAGAATATGATAGTGTCTTGGACAAGAAAACCTTAATCTTGTTCAAAGAGACTGGTGAGCGTCACAAACTCAGGCCAACTCCAATCCTTTGCAGCTTTTGACTAGAAGTTTTGAGATTCCTTGGTGACATATTTATCCTCCATTTTGTGGTACTAATTATCGATGACTAACAAAACAACTCCAATCACTTAATGATAGGTTTCTTGATTGGAAAACTATCTGGCTCTTCTCACACACACACAACACAGCAAAAGAAAAAAGAAAACTGTATATTTCTACTGTAACCCGTAACAATGTACACACAAAGCCTCCAAGGAAGTACTCCCCATCCACAGGTTATAGATGTCCTGTCTATACAAGAGAATTAACAAAAACTAAACTCTTACAAGAGTTCCTCAGCCTCTTATATAGGCTCCCATCCCCACTAATGAACTGTTATTACAGTTACAAACATATCAGTAACCTCCTAACAACCTTACTCCTTTTTCCTCCTCTCATATACTCTTAGTATCCTACCACTTAAGTATTTCTTGAATCTGTAACCGTGATTTTCCTATTCTTTAGCAAGTCCTTCCACCTAGTAAAACTCTCAATTCTACAACTGAACTTTCCAATATGCTCATCAAACTTCTGAGCACAACTCTCCCCGGCAATCATAGAAACACTCTTGGAGAAGCTGCTAAATTCCTTGATCACATGATGAGGTGCTAAAAACTGCAGTGTCATCCACCAAAAACCGTGAATCCACAATGATAAAATCCAATATTTTCATATCATCGTTCCACCCTAGGCTATTATTGTCACTGCACTAATTATCAGCCACAAAATAGCCATAAGAATCCCTAAGCATGTGATTGGATCCAGGCCTCTAGTTCAACATAGACATCCTAAACAAAACCAATAACTCCTTTCAGATAACATCACAGTCTTATCTGTGTCCTTGCTCTCCAAACACGTAGACAAATACTCAACCATGTCCACATTGGTGGCGTTGGTGAGAATCTTGTTCTTCTTGCATAGGGCCTGTAGCTTTGCCAAGAAATACTCCCTCAACTGATCTTTTGGTGTTGGATTTACTTGTGAGACCAATATCTTGAATTCTTGGATGAAATTTTCCCCACTCCAAGTCCATGTTACTGCTGCTAAACTCTCAAGTAAAATTTTCAAACTCCCATTCTGTGTTACTGTTGCCAAACTCTTAAATAACATGCTTCTCCTGTTGCCTCCAACTATCTTTAGCTGAGTTGTTACAAGATCTTCCCAAGAAAGGTCCATGGATTTTTGTTGTCGGGTCTTGAACCCCTGGACTACATTTTCTACCATGTTATTGAAGGTTGGGTGCACTTTTGTTGATCCTTTGATGTTCTAAACTTCAAAAGCATTTGCTTCCCTTGTTGTCTAACCTTGGGGGTTATTCCCTTAAAATGTGGGCAACTCCATTCTTTCATTCCACCGGCAAAGTGGTTCTTCCTCACCCTTCCTAGTTCCATTATTGCCAATGGCATCTTCTTCTCTTTTCTTCTGCCAATTGATTGAATTTTCTCCTTCATTGAGGGTTCCTTTCCTTTCTTGATGTCTTTTAGACTATCTTTCTCAGCATTCATACCCATCTTTTCCTCTTTCTTTTCTTTTATGATATCTTGAAGAAATTCTTCCTCACCCTTCTTAATTCCATTATTGTCAAAGGCATCCTCTTGTCTTTTCTTTTCTCGATTCTTTAAATTTTTTCCTCCATATGAGGGTTTCTTTCTATGACCAGCTCTTTCATCCCTCCTTCCACCATTGCTAGAACTCTCACTTTTTTCAGAACACTCTTCTTGAAGTGACGCAGCAGTTCTTTAATTTCTTAGAAGTTATCTTGAATCTCAACTATCGCCCTTCCATGATCACTGGCCAGTTATATTCTACCCTCTATGATTCTCCCCTTTTCAGATTTGGTAGGTCAGACCAAATTGTTAGGTTTCTACACAGACGAAACCAGGAAACAAGTACAGCATGAATGCATCCAAGGGACAATGTTCCCTTCACAGAATCAAAAAATAACTCAACAATACAGGGAAGAATCTGTCCTCAGCACCCCTCCCCTAAATTTTTCCATACTATGCGCAGCATCTCTCTTCCAATAACCATAATTTGTGTTATTTTAACCATAGAAAAGGAAAATTTTAATTTTAATTGCAGCTGTTGTCATCTATTATACAATCAAGTCTAACAATATATACCAAATATCTTAATTATTTTATATAAATTAAAGCAATTCATTCCCAAGAAATGACAGGATAAATAATAGTACATAAATATATACATAAATTAAGATAATGTTTCCTTATCACTTCCATAATAACCCCCATATAAATCAAATGAAACCAAAGTTAGAGATAAACATAAGATCCTATAACTATTGAACCTTGGTTTGCTTATAAATGTAAGAAGCTAAGGTATTTCTATGGTTAGCTTTTTATTAGTATACAGTTTATACTATTGACGAGTATTACAACTAATTACTTATTCACATTCTATTAAAGTTACTCTAACCATTCATGCCTACAAAACTTGAGTTGAGTTCCATTACTGATTTTCAAGCTCCCATCCACCCAATAAATAAGAAGAAAAAGTATTGAATCCATAAACTATACCATCTTGTAGTGATCAGGTTTCTCTGTTTTCTTTGTAAAACTGGGGATTAAACCCCATTTCATGCAATGGAGAACATAGCCACCATTGTCAGATGCATCTTCTCTCCGAACTACTGGCATGTTGGAGCCCGGTGACACATTATAGGCCGGCCTATACCTAAGTACGTAGTAAAATTCAACTGTGAAATACAAATCCACAAAAACCTATTTCTTTCAAAACATAAAAATCCCATCATTATTGACCAAATGAAAATAATAATAGTAATAATAATAATAAAGAAATATCTCTAATCATTGCATTCATATTCAGGAACCAACTTCCCAGGAGTGGAATCTTTTACACATTCACACAATCAATGAAACATAATAGCTAATGAAGATCAGAAATGTGTGTTTTGAGTCCGCTATACCGAGATAAAATTATTCTGATTTGGCAAACAGTGTGAATGTGTAAAAAATCCAACTGCAGAGTCACGCTTCGTCATCTTTTCCCCGGACAGCCATTGTAGACCGACCTGAATAACCCCCTACACAACAAACTTAAAAGAAGAAAAGCAAAAAAAGGTTCTTTTTTCTTCCATTTTGCCATTGGTTCCAAAAAAACAACCATTTCAGACCCACTTGAAGTTATCCCCATCTAACGAAAGGAGATTCATTTTCCTTTTATATGGTTAACAGTCATGCCATTTTCAGAATCAGTTGCAGTGAACCCAACACTACAGAACAAGGAACCAATAAAAAAAAAAACTGAAAACTCGCAAAAAGCTTCCTGGTTGTGCTCTGGCAAAACATGAAAAATAAAATGGAAAAAAATAGGGAAACTCTAAAGAGCTAGCTTTGTGTGGTTGTGATTGTTGAGATGTTAAAGTTATAGCTTTTACCTGTCCATATGGAGAGCACGAGTAGGAGCATCACTGCGGTGACAAGCCCTTGGAACATCATCAGACCTAAGAGTACAACGTGTTCTTCCACACATCTCTCTCACACAGTTGGGGTTTCAGTTCTTCAAGGCGGGAATAGATGGAAACACTTATTGGCTCATGAAAAACTGCTACAAAGATGGTGTCTGTCCTGAGTCGGGAAAAAACCCAATCAATTAATGTTTGGAAGTGTTTAAGGTGTTTAAAAGATTTTGATAATGAAAATACATGTACAACTTGTGTATTTTTTTATTACTTAAATCTTTTAAATAATTAATTTTTAAATTTTAACTGTTTTTTTATTTAACTTTTTTAAACTTCATTATTTTTTACCCAATAAATAAAAAAATATAATAAAATTATAAAAAGTATTTATATTTAGTTTTATATTATCATAACAGAAATAATTTTATTTTTTATTATTATAAAGAAATGAACATATATACCTGTTGTATATGTGTTTTTACTAGTAAAACTAAATATAAATAATTTTTACAATTATATTATAGATGATTATTTTAATTTAAAAATTAGTTAAATTTAAAAATATCAAATAAAAGTATTAATTTTATAAGTAAAATTGGAAAAATAATTATTTTAATTTAAAAAAAAGGACTAATTCAAAGGGTAAAAAAATGTGTATAGAAAAAGAGAGATTTTTTATATAATAGTATGCAATAGTATAGTATAGAAGTATAAATATTATATAATATTTTATTTAATTAGATTATAAATATAATAATATATATATATATAAACTATAATAATATATATATAAACTATAATAATATATATATATATATATATATATATATATATATATATATATATATATAAAGGAAGGAAACATAAAACATCAAATTCGTAATGTGTCACACAGAAATATTCAAGAAAAAAATTACAAAATACATGTAAAATGAACTTTGTGAAAAATAAAAAATAAAAACATGTCACGAAGATATTTTTTTAACATTATTCAACCAATAATAAAATATGAAGATTTATTGTTTTTAAATAGCTTGACTTCTCCCACAAGTTTCTTTCTCATCTTTTTGTAGACATTTAGTATTCTACTCTAAGTCATTTCTAAGATTTTTAACAAATTAGTTCTTATTAAATCTATATATTAAAAGAATTAATCAAATATAACAAAAATAATACATGAAAGTAAAAATAAAATAAAAAAATATTAAATTATAAAATAATAAATGAAAGAAAGAAATAAAATTGCAAAAAGATAAAAGAGATAAAAACACCAATAAAAAAAATGGATTGATTCTACTTCTTTTTCATAATACGATCCATCACTAATTACCTAAAAATTATTGTTCAATTAATTTATTGTCTTAGTTTTCAAATTAATCAATGTAAAGTATCAATTAGTTTATTAGCATTTTCACAATCAACCAAAGTACAATCTCAATTACAAGTGAGAACCTTTTAAATTATTCATAGTAAATTCAATCAAAGCATAGTCTCAATGAATTTTAAGATGCTTAATAATGTTTATTCTTTTAACTCTTGACTCCTGAGTAATATGCATGTAAATTAAATATCATGCTAACTAGTTACACTGTAAAAATCATTACATTTATTTGATTTAGTGACAAAAGTCATAAATAAACATAAATCATAAAAACAATAAAAAATAAACAAATGTATTTCATCTAACAGCCTCATAATCCAGTTAAGAAATTACAAAAAAATCAATTCTATAAGTTTAATACTTCATAGAACATAAAAATAATAAAAATAAAAGAAGGGGGTGGAAAACATGAAATATTGGAGAGAGGACAAGATGAGTCCCCCCAAAAGGGATCATAAGCTCCTTTAATGCTTTTTGTCTAAGTCTCTTTGTATAGAAATTGGACTGGTTTTCGTTTTGAAATTTTCTTTTTAAAATCTTCTTTTTGATAATGCAATCTCCTTCAATTATGTTCTAAATAAATCCAATATCTTCAATATATATATTTGATTGTTATATAGACTTAAAAATATTTAAGAATATCTTTTCAAATTTAAGAAGATTTGTTAACAATTTTAATTATTTAAGAATATCTTCAATTTACTTTTTGATATATTTTAATATATTTAAATAATTATTTAAAAAATATCAAATAAAATATATAAAGATACCTCAAATTATCTTCCATCATTAACATTATTAAATTATCAAAGCCCTTTTATGAAAAAAGATGTAGAAAACTGCAAAGTCCAATTTTGGTTGTTTATTCCCTTTTCGTGGCTCAGTCAAATTTACTTTGACTTTCTTTTACGCTTGTTTTGACTTCTTCATGCAATTTTGCTTGAATTTTTGTGATTTTGATATTTTACTATTCTTGGATTTATTTTTAAGGTATCATGAAACTTTAATCAATTTATTTTCACATCTTAACTTATTTGTAGTTGCACTGGAACACCTCAAAAGATCCAAAGAACATTTATGTAACTAAAAAGTTATTTTTAACCATGTGTTTTGTATCTCATGCTCAACAAATCAAATTATAAAAAATCATAATTAAAACAATCTTTTAAAATGAAAATATCAATTAATAATCCAAGACTAGAGGCTAAATGAGAGTATAAATATGCATTTATCGTACACCTTTGACCAACCTTCATCCTAACACTTTCTCTACCTCTACCTCAAGATGATCCACCATCATTGCCTAACTTGAAAGTTGAAAAGACATGAAATGACTTATCTTCCTTCTTTTTTATTAGGCAAAGTAAGGATAAAATATTGGCTAATAGAGATAAAAACAAACTCATAAAATAGAAACATATTAAACGTTAGATGATATAGTAAACACAAAAATAACATACAGAAAATACCAATAGACTATGAAAAAATAAAGATAATATTTATAAACCTTCTTGATGAGCAAATAAGAACATAAGTATTAAAAAGTTTCATAAGGCACATGCATGCCCAAACAAGAAAGAATGAATTACAAGAATAATAAACACAAATTATATTCACACTTTAATCCAACTCTTGATGAGTTAGATAGGCTTATCTATATATAAGTTAGCTACAATAGAAATTACGTAATAAAAAATACGAAAAAACCTAACCAATTAAATAAAATAATCATTTAATGAAATCTATAAGAACACACTGAGATTTCAAAAGATAGACAACTTCCATTAGACATGCTAAATGATTTGGACTATGCACGTTGTATCAAGGTACAACTAGACACCACCATCAAGCAATTAGCCAAATAAAAAAAAAATAAGACAAAATACTCAAAAAAATATTTGATATAAAATCTCTTAACTTCGTATATTGTTTTGCATAAGACTCAAAGAGAGTCTTACCTACTAATAATACAAGTGTCTCTTGCATTTTGTCATATTATCATTGTTCATGCACTAATCTCTTCATTCTCTCTAATACATGTTTTGGTCTTATATATCATAAATTCTTTATATCTTGTTACTTTGATATGTACATGTTCTAACCACTATGCTCTTTCTTATTTTTTTTTATCCTATGAAGCTTTGACACAACTTTTTTCATTATGTTTCTCTACTTCAAACACGCTACTAACATAGACACATAACAGATGTGTGTCCGACACATTTCTTTAGGCCAGACACAACCTAATTCATGGACACACTGAAGAAGACATGATCCTATTCCGAGAAGGTGCAGGAACTAAAGGAGAGCTTCACCCTTGCACAATAGTAGTTCAACTTTAGGCTCCTAGTTTGCATATCCTAGTTTGGATCTCCTACTTCAGCTCTTGCTCACTTGTTCTAGCCTAGGTTAGAAGGTTGAGACCATTTGACTAGGTTAGATGCTTGAGTTTAGAAAAAGTCAATCCCTATTTAAGAGACATCTATGCAATTACCAAAAAATAAAACAAGGGTTAAAGTCCAAATTTCATAAAGAGAAATCTATTTAAACAAAATACAATTCTAGTCTACTTTTTATTTTTTGTTATTTTTCTTTTTCTAAAGAAAAAGCATAATTTTATATCTAAACAAAATTGTTATTTAAAAATAGAATTTTAACAATTTTCACAAAACAACTATTTTTATACAAAAAACTATAAATTTAACTAATTCTAAGAAAAATACAAACTACACAATACTGAAAAGATAATTTTATTTATTAAAAACATACGAAAAGGGGATTTATCACCCTCATTAATGCTCTACCTCAAATGAATAACAAGTGTAAAGTGACTATGTAACAACCGAAAACCAACTATCGACTCAAACTCACAATAGCCCAAGTTTCATTCTATGATCGTGTACTACTCCAGCTCAATTATTCAACAAACACTTAACTCTTTAAACTCATTCATCACCTATACGGAGTTTCGAGCTCGAGGACTTGTGGACCTCCCCTCACTAAGCATAATTGTCAACATATCATGACAAACATGTATCGTTAGAACATAAAACTAATATTATGCATTATAATAAAAAAAATTCTTAGACTCAAATTATTTTATCAGTCTAATTTAAATTTTCTTGTTAGTCTAACTAAGGACAAACTAGACTTCATAACTTAGTAGGAAAATTTCTAAATAAATTGTAAATATTCTTATTCCAAAACCTTGAGAATTTTTGAACCACCAAAATATAAAATCCATGGACATGTTACTATGAAGTTGCATTCTTTTATTTTTGAAAACTATGAAGCAAATCCATTAAATAAGGTATGCTTTTTGCTTTAATATCTTTAAGTGACTTGTGATATTCATTAATTTGTATCTTCGTGTCCTTATCATTAATCATCTATCACTGGTAGTAGTTTTTAACAACAAATTTTTGTTTAATCACATCTTCAACTATGCATTTGAGAATAAATGCATCCCTTTAGCTTTCTTGTAAAAGCAATACACATTAAAAAATCATTAAACAATACACTAAGCAAACTGTGACAACATATCTTTTTCACATGGCTCCAATCTTCAATGTGTTTATATATTAATGTCAGGTTTGAAAATTATAAGAGTAAAAATAATTCTATGCATTTATAACATAGTAGACACACATTGCCACTAGCGTAAGAAGTTTTAACCAATAAAAAAATCAATCTTTGAAACGTCCAAGAATAATTTTGCAAAGATGGTATGTGTTATAGTAACATTGTTTGGCTTCTCTAGTGTAAGTTGGTGTTTATGTCCTTAAGTTTTTAAGAATGTAGTAAAAGGTGACTCAAAATATGAAAAAAAAATGGTTTCTTTATAATTGGATAAGAACTAACCTTAGTAATTTATTCGTTTTATATTGCATAAGCTTCCCAATATATAATAAGAACTTTCAAAGCAGTACCAGTGGTGGAAAACAAAAATTTCAAGGGTGCCAAATTAAATTTTTTATATATGAATTATTTTTTTCTAATAAAAAAAAGTCTTCATTTTCTATATTCATTTCATCTACTCAAAACAAGCAGTCATATAGTAGAATCCAAAAATGAGTTATCATTCATTATCATATCATAAAATAACAATATAAAACTATCATTAAATGATGTAAATGCATTTTCCCATCTTCATCACAGACCTTCCTTTTGAAAAAAGAAACATTTTTTTTACTCTTTATCATAATTTTTCTAATATAAATTTATTATCTCTCACCTATTTAAAAATAAATAAATTTATCACTGTCAAATGGTATATAGTACATAAATTTATCACATACAAAAGAAAACCATATTATTTAAAAAAAGATAAAAAATAAACTTATTCAAAAGAAGAAATTGATCCATACAAAATACTCTTTAACTTTTAAATTTTATCAAGTTGAAATTTGATTTTGAAAAGGATAAGAAATTGAGGATGAAAATTGAGATAGAGAAAGAGAGAGGTGAAAAAGAGATCGAGGTGAAAAAGAGAGAGAAACAAAAGAGAGAAAAAAAAATGGAAGGGGGTAGGGCCTTGCATGAGGTCTTAAGAAAAGTTTAGAAAAAATAATATAAATAATATAATAATATTATAAATATAATATTAAAATATGTATAAAAGATTAAATGGAAAAACTTTGGGAAACACTTATAATATAAAAGATCACAACTAAGTGGTAATGAAGATCATACAACTAACAATCACTCATGAGAAAGATTTTAAGGTGAGGAAAAAAAGAAGAGAGCTAATATGTGATTTAGAAGAAGAGGTACTCCTATTTATAGAGAGTCGAGATTTGAACAACATAATCATGTGTTCCTACATTCTCCTTGTTGGTTAGAACAACCGGTATCGTTGTAGAGTTGCGTAGCGGAATAGAATTAGTAAGCGGAAAGCGTGTTCGGTCACAACTCATGATAGCCTGTTTTTTATAAAATTAATTTCCTTAAGGAAAGAGAAAAATCACACAGATGATTTTTTTATACTGGTTCGAATCAAAAGATTTTACATCCAGTTGTTAATCACTATAAAGAGTGATTAACCGTTTTCACTAAAAATATAGTTGTACAAATTACAAGATAATGAAATGAGAAAAGAATAGAAAACAACTTCCTTCGACAAACGAACCAGAAGAATGCAATGAATAACTTCCTTCAACAAATGAATCGGAAGAGCTTCCATCAACACACGAACCGGAAGCAACAACTCTGCCAACTTGAAAAGAATCGCTTCGACCTTTGACACATAAAGCGCAATCTTCTCCTATTCACAAGACCAGGCAAGAGCACTTTATCACTTTGAGAGCTTCCTCGGACAAACTGTATTCTCAAAATGGCATATATCCTTTTCACTCACAGAGAGCTTCCCTTAGGCACAAAGCTCTAATACTCTCAAATGAAAAGTTAAGTTATAAGAGTTGTGTAAAAACCTATTTATAAGCCCAGGGTAAGAAACTGAAAAGTCATCTCCCAACTACCACAAATAATCTATTATCATAAGTGATAATCGATTATTTGTGTCCGTTATGGAGTTTTCGAAATGTGATAATCGATTATCCTGAGGAATAATCAATTATTCCAGAGACTTGGACAATATTAAATCAAACAGTGATAATCGATTATTCTGTACAATAATCGATTATTTGCGTGAGAAACTAATTTCCAAACAAGGTCATGATAATTGATTATCACCCGAGATAATCGATTATTTGCAAAATGACATACTAAATACGAAAACTTCTAAGAGTTTTTACATCATTATAATTTATCCTATACATTTGTTTCTACAAAATGCGTTTAATAAGGATGCACTTAGAGTCTTCAATTCTTCATCTTTTATCATCATCAAAACTTTACACTAGCTTCAAGATACCAATGCTCCTCATTGGTAACACTCCTAAGTTACCAAATTAAAAGAGGAATGTTAAGAAAAGAAAGATAATGTTGAAGTAACGTGGAGGACAAGGATCCCACAAGGCAAAGAAGTAGAGAAGTCCATATAAACGTTTATATTACTACCAACCAAGACCTGATGTCGTCTACTAGGTGTCACCTTCCACTAATACCATGTACCATGTACCACTAATACCATGTACCACTTGTCGAAGCTAATGGTGAACTACTTACTAAGTAGCCTAGTTAGTGTCTGTCTACCAAATCTAATTATGTATCACTCCTATGAAACTTAGCAATTTCTAGTCAATCATTGCATTAGTGAAGGTAAATGGGTCCTTAGGCCATTGGGTCCAAACCCAAATCCATCTAGATAAGGGTCCATAAATATTAAATTATCCTATAAACACCACCATAATAAGGTTTGTTTTTAGTTTTGACATTAATTACTATTTTGACTTTTTCACTAAAAGCTGGAAAACATAATATAATAATATATAAATATAATTTTAAAATATATATACAAAATTAAATGAAAAACTTTGAAGAAGTCCTATAATATAAAAGGTTTGTCACTGAGTGGTAATGAAGAATGAAGATCATAGAAGTAACAATAATGAAGATCATAAAACTAACAATCACTCTATATGTGATTTAGAGAAGAAGATACTCTTATTTATGGAGTGGATATTTGTCCTACGTAATCACGTGTTCGCACAATTCCTTAATTTATCAAAATAAAAAAAAAATGTTAAGAAAAGGAAGACAATATTGAAATAAAATGGAGGCAAAGGATCTTACAAGGCCAAGAAATAGAGAAATTGACATATAGGAAACCATAATTTCATACACATAAGACCCATCTCCTTTATTAAGGACTTTAATGAACCATGCACGTATGCTCTAAATGAAAACCATAATTTCATACACATAAAACCCGCCTCTTTTATTAACGACTTTAGAAGTATTTGTTATCCACTTATATGAAGATTCATTATATACAAATCTTTAAATATTTAAGAATGTGTAATTTAAAGAATGCAGAAGTCTTTTAGCTTTTGTAATACCCAAAATAATCCATATTCACAACCTTATCAGAAGAATAGTTATTTATTTCAAAATCTTAGTAGCAAAAGTGCTATAATTTATCCACTTCATATTGGTTAAAATTAAATAATATCATGACAAATTAAATTGTATTTTAGCTTAATGTCATATTGGTTGGATTAACAAAAATAAGAACATTTATTTTTAACATCACATTCATGAGAATGGAAAAAGAATGACATGAAACAAACACACCTCTCTAGCGTACAAGTTGAACAAGAAATTAAGCTAAAATCCTTAGAAAGAATCCATTCTAACCTATATTACTTGAACAAGAAACTAAGCTAAAATCCTTAAACAGAATCCATCCTTAACAGTTTGAGTAGGGTACCATGTGTTCCAACTTGAACAGAGGGAACCCTACCAACAGTTGAAAATTGAGGCTGAAACTCCATCATTCCTTTTGTGCACTGAGAATTCATCCTCGTATTGCTCTTACCATCTGTGCCTGATTTCTTGCGGTGGAGACGGCACCTGAATGAACCTTCATGAGTGGTTGGTGCACAATAGCACACCTTATTAGAATGTGTTCCTGATTTCTCTTTGCTTTCTTTTATGCTCAACTTCTCTGTCTCTTCCTTTATCACCTTCAGCGACTCCTTTCCACCTTCTTTCTTCTTATTCTGACCATACATATTGGACTTTTTCTTTGACATGTTTTCTGGTTTGCTTTCTGTCACATCATTCTCCTTCTCATTACTCCTCTTTCTCAACAGCACCAACTCTTCTCCTCTTGCTCTTGCCATCTTCTGCATTTTCCTGGCAAATTTCCCAATAACATAATCATAAATTGTTACATTAATTAACTTCAGAACAAATGGGATTCTCAATACATGATGTAAGAAGAAACACATTTTAGGAAGCAGCACTGCTTCTGCAGAGAACAACCTAGATTATGCAGTTCTTGTGAAAGTTTGCCTACCCCAGATTTTAACAATGTGATTTTGAATTTAATCGACCAATCCCACCTCTTAACATCCAAGATTCCTTTACAAAAACTCAAGAAAATATATAAAGGTGAACATTTGAGGGTTGAAACTGAGTTTTCTGTTTTGATCAGTCAACACACTCAAAGCAAAAAAGTATGAAAATTTGGTAGAACTAAAAAGAAAATATCAAGTTTCAAGCACTCTATTTTTTCAGCATGGTCACGCATCAACAAACAGAAAAGAAAAGCAGCACATAGTTCTGGGAATTCGAGAACAACACACATGAATCGAAACAAGTTACAAATGAGGGAACTGAGAAGTGAAACATACCTTAGAGAGGTCGTTCTTGGAGTGAAAATTGTTGATCACAGCAATTGATTTGAACGTGGGAATGAAAAAAGTTTAACAGAATTGAAGTCGTGTGCAGCAATTTCAGATTAAAGGATATACTTTTAGACAGAAGAAACAGAAAGAGGTTTAGTGAGTGAAGGGTGTTGGTGGTTGAAAAAAGAAAATACGTAGATGAACAGAAGGAATCTTTGAAAGCTCTTGAGAGGATTACACGTACTTTAACAGAATGCAGAAACTCGACACTTGGACTTCCAAACAAATTTTGAGTTTCTTTTCCTGATACTGCACAGTTATTTATAAACTCTATCTTCTACAAACTAACAAAAGATAATTAGATAAAGATATGGCGTATCGCGTCTCAAATTTGTTTTTTTCAGATCATATCCTAACTTAAATTCTAAGATATATTCTGATTTAGTATCTAAATTTATTATTTTGATAAATAAATATATATATATATAGATATAAATAGATAAATAGATAGATAAGATATAACCTTTTATTTTTGTCTTAATGGAAGAATAAAAATGACATGTTACTCAAATATATTTAATAAAAATCTATTCAAATGTAAAAGTATCCTTAAATTGTATTTAATTATAGTTACATATATGTGTTAATAAAAAACATATATTCTGGTTAAATTATTAAATCTTATATAAATATTATTAGTTTTATATGAATTGAGAATTAATTCATAAATTTTACGTAACATTTTTATAATATATATATATATATATATATATATATATATATGTATATATGTATATAATTATTTATCGTAGAGAGTAAATGTTTGATAAGGAAAGACACGTGTTTATTGATTCTGTCTATTATTATATATTAAAAGATATTTTTAACAAACATTATTTGATCATATATGTTAACTGATAATTGTGGCTTTGATCAAAGTGGTTTATATTTCCACCACGATAGTATTATTATCTTTAGTTATTGTTTTAAATAATGAATAATTTAATATAAAAGAATGTCACATTAAAAGTATAACAAAGTAATAAATCTATGCGGATTCTAAAAGAGAATGAGCATAAAACTAAATCCTTCAGAGAAATAAAACCTTTGAAAACATAACAAGTAAACTAAATTAAAGTTGGATTTATTTTAACTAGTTTCTTTTTTTAACACGAAATGATTTTTTTTCTATAATTTCGTTGCTAGAATAGTTTTAATAGTTTTAACTCTTTTCAAAATAACATTTAAGATTCGTATGTTAATAAGATTATTTTTTAAGAATCACTAGTGAAAAAATGTTGTTTAATGTCGGTTATTTTGGAGTTTTGATGTCACTTATTGAACTGACGTCTATTCCGGTGACGTTAACTTTACATCGGTCAAGTTATGACAGACGTCTATGTAGACGTCGGCTGTGTAGACAGACGACGTGGCAATAAACGTCAGGCGTAGTCACAATAGACATTAACATAGACGTCAGTGGTCAACAAAGAGACGTCTATACACTTTGGAACGTTTTGTCCACTGTAACTTATTGGACCTAAGTAATTGAACAACAAAAATAATTGAAAACAACAAAAATAAGTCTTGCTAAACCTAAGTAATTGAAAACTTAAACTAAACTAAAGTAATTGAAAACAACAAAAATAAGTCTTGCTAGTTCCACTTTTGCAGAAAAAAGTTGTCCACTTCTGCCTTAGCTGCTTTATTGTGCCTTTGGGTAAAAGAAATGAATTGTTGAAGCGCTGCCCAATTAAGAAATATCGATTATGGTTTAATATATGTTCAAAAGTATTAATTGATTTTTGATGTTTTCAAGTAAGTCTGATTATTACCTCATTCCAGTTATCTGAAATGTCAGCTCGAATGATGGTCTTAATCCAAGACATCACATAGTACCCACATTCCCATGAATCTAGTTGTCTGTTACACTAAAATGACAAACTAAATATAGTCAAGAATTAAGATCATTGAATAACATAGTAAATGAATTAAAACTATAAATGCACCAAACCTTGGGATACAAGACTTGATTTAGCTGACCTCGAGATTTACCCATTACTCTATTTACATTAAAACAGAAAGTAATATTAATATAAGTATGAAATCATAAAAAATTAAGGTCGACATGAATTTAAAAGTCATTTTTAGCGAAACACTTACCCTTGAAGCATGGTTTTCAAGTCATTTTTCATCTTCCTTTGCAGCAAACAGAAGAAGACAACTATACTTTTTTTGGGAATGAGGACCACCAGCTGCCAGTGAGCCATGTTTGGAACATCATAAATAGTTAGTAAACTAATTAAGTAAACTTTAATTACCTTTTACATAAAACAACACATACCCATCAATGTATGGCACAAGGTATATATCTCTATTTGACTCAGTCATCCATGTTTGCAAATAATTTTGTTTGGTTTCAGTTGTGTGACCACAACGTTGAATGGTCTGAGGTTCAACAAATCCGTAAACGGAAGACCGACCATGGAAAACAACATTGCACGCAAACGGAAATTCTCTTCAACATCTGAATCAAACGCTTCGACACCTTCTTCCCACAACAATTTCAAATCATCAATTAAAGATTTCAAGTAAACATCAATGTCATTGCCAGGTTGTTTAGGACCAGATATCATCATTGACAATATGACATATTTTCTCTTCATGCACAACAAAGGAGAAAGATTGTATATCATCAACATAACCGGCCATGAACTGTGTTTACTACTTAAGTTCCCGTACAGATTCATACCATCAGTTGCAAGTGCAAGTCTTAAGTGTCTTGGATCTGCACCAAATTCTGGAAATGTTTCGTCGATCTTTTTCCATTGTGGTGAATCTGCTGGGTGTCGAAGAAGATTATCGCACTTTCTTCCTAAAACGTGCCATTTAAGGTTCTTTGCATCCTCCTTAACAGAGAACATACGTTTGAACCTAGGTATTATAGGCAAATACCACATGACCTTACCAGGTGCACCATCATTACCTTCTTCACTAGTGTTTTTGTCAAATTTCTTTTTAAAATCGCTTAAACCACATGTTGGACAGTACTTTAGTGAAGCAAACTCCTTTATGTACAAAACACAATATTGGGGCAAGCATATATCTTCTGATATTCCAGACCCATTGGACATAAAACTTTTTTGGCCTCGTAATTTCGAAAAGGAAGAGTATTATTATCTAGAAGCATCTCCTTCAGCAACTCCAACAACTCTGTGAAACTTTTATTGGTCCATCTGTTCCTTGCTTTTAAACTGAACAACTTCAAAGTTGCAGACAAACGTGTAAAGTTTGTGCAGCCTGGGTACAACGGTTGCTCTGAATCATTGATAAGAGAATCGTACAAATTAGGTATTCTAAAGTTATCTTCACCAACATCACATATCATGTCCTTTAAATGATCACTCATCCATTCTTGCACATAATTTGTTCCTCGTGACGTCATAGGCTGGTCTAGTACTTCTTCATGCCAAGTCCAAACGGTATACGTTCTCGTTATGCTGAACATGAATAGATGATCATGCAAATTGCCTAAGTCTTGTCGTATTTGATTAAGACAACGAACACAAGGACAAAAATATGTCTCGTTCACAGACTTTGCATTTTCTTTAACATATTGCAAGAACATTGAAACACCCTTCTCATATTCTTCAGAGATGCGACGTGCATTCATCCAGCTTCGATCCATACTATGTTTGTAACATAGTTCATTAGTATAAAATTCTTAACTCTCACAAGGTTAGGCCCTAGCCATTTAGGAAAAATATTTTTCATAAATTGCTAAGACATGTGCAAAGTAGTCTACATCATAAATTTGATAAAATTTCGGCAGCATTTCGCATTGGTCTCCGAAATACACGAAATGAGAGTAGTCACAAGAATGACCACAATCAAATATGCATCCAGAGAGCAACACAAATAATGAATCTAAATTTCATCAGTCTTATGCATCCAGGTTTTAGTTTTTTGTTATTGGCCCTCTGCTTGACAATGGTCGGATTTAAATTTTTGTTCTGTGAGTTTGGCCCTTTGCGAGGCAATGGTCAAATCCAGGTTTTAGTTTTTTGTTATCGGCCCTCTGCTTGGCAATGGTCGGATTTAAATTTCTGTTCTGTGAGTTTGGCCCTCTACGAGGCAATGGTCAAATCCAGGTTTTGGTTTTCTGTTATTGGCCCTCTGCTTGGCAATGGTCATTTGGCATCATGATTTGTTTCATTTTCATTCGCCTTCTTGAAATCCGAGCAAAATTAGTGTTTCTATCTTTACTTAGCTTTACTCAAATAATACGAAAATTTCAAATTTTCATATTATTTAGTAATATCTAAGTAAAGAGGGGCAGCTGTCAACACCCAATTTTGCCCGGATGGTGAAAAATGTGTTTTATGGGTTTTTTATTGTCTTCCTTTTATTTTTTTATTGTTTTATTTCTATTTTACTGTATTTAGATTTTGGTTTTTATTTCAATTTTTATATTCATTTTGTTTTTATAGAGTTAATTAATTAAGGTAATTGAAAATTCAAAAAAATTAAAAAATAATAAAAATAATAAAATAAATAAATAAAATAAAACTGAAATAAAAATGCATAATACGAAAATAAAAAAACGTGGGAAGAATGGGTGATAAGGATGTGTGTGTTGGAGGATAGGGGACAGGAGGGTGAGCTGGCAAAAGGGGAAAAACAAAATTTGGAAATGTGGGGGATTTTTGAGGAAAAACGGTTAGAGGTCAGGGGAGGCAGAAGGGATTGGCAGAGAAAGCAAGGAAGAAAAACGAAAAGGGTTTTGGGGGAGTATTTGGAGAAAAAGAGTGAAAAGGGTAAGACTAGACAGTGAAGGAGATCATGAGAAGGGAACACCAAGTGCATTACCTGAGTTGATCCATCAACGGCAGAGGTAAATAACTATTTCATTATTCTCATCAATGCATAATGGATATGCTTCTAATGTTTGATATGGCATATTATTTTGATTACTAATATTCTGGCTGAGGAAATTATGGTGTATGATCATCCTTTTTTTTTCCATTCTCAATCTCTATCGCTACTGGTTATCAAGACCGAACTTCGTTACCTCGATTTCAACTACACTATACAAATCCACCTCATCTTGCTGAAATCTCAGTAAAAAACAGTTCATAACAGAGTCATCCTCTCCCAATAATTTCTACAAAGATTCATTTAATTTGATTTTCAAATCATTGGTTAACAATACGATATACTTCCTCTCAAAAACATACAAATTTCTTTCTGACTATCTTTCTGACCTTGGCAAGAGATTGATAACATGACCTGTCTGCTTCTTCCACAAATTGTATCATTGTTGTCTCGTTCTTTGCTGTCCATGCGTGTGCTCTGTGTAAATGGGTTTTTGCTCGCTGGCAATGAGGCTTTTGTTGGGCAAATCGCGTGCTAATAATTGTGGCTACTGACAACCACCGTTCATCGGAATCGGAGACAACTCCGTTAGCGGATGATGATGGGGGCGCGGCGAATGAAGTGAGGCACCTCCAGCTCGTCGAGTCAGGCGCGATTGGCGGCGAAGTAAGGGTTCTCTCCATTTTTGGCTCGCAGCGACTCCGACAACCAATGGTAAGATGGGGGGTTGCAACCGGCGGCTATCTTCTTCCTCGACACCGGTGAAGACAGTGACTCCAGCGAGGCTCGCGGCGGCCAGTTCCAGCGGAAGTGGCGGGAGCGGTGAGGTCTCAAAGTTGAGATCGCGTTTGCGTGAAGAGGAGAGAAAGTGCAGTGACGCTGCTGCCGGCGGTGACTCTGGTTGGGGTGTGGCGTCGCCGGCGACGACGAGACTAGAGTTGTGGTGGCGGTGGCTAGGTGGGTCGCGAACTGACGGCGAAGAGGGACCCCTATAGGCTTACCAGCAGAGTGAGGGAGAGACTTTAGGTCTCTTGTCTGAGTGAGAAGTGTCGAAATGAGAAAGGAAAATAGGAACCCCTATGGGGTTTCTGAGCTTAAGGGCCTTGGGCTTGGCTGGTGGGCTGGCTATTCTTCCTGGCAACGAGAAATTCCTATCTGCACCCCACTTCGTTTCTAAAAAAAAAAAGGATTGGACCAGAGCATGCTATCTCGGGTTGCACCCCTATTTTCGGCCATACACCCTTACGTTATTGGGCCTGGGCCTGACTGAGCTATTTGAGTTGCACCTCTGTTTTTTTTTTTTATCTTTACACTCCTATGCTTATTGGGTAGTTCTCTTGTTTTTATTTTTGCGTTTTTATTTCTTGCTTGATTGTTAATTTTTACTACATGTAACCCCTTTACATGATCACCCCACCCCCATACCTTGTGTAAAATAAATAAACAAAATAAAATTAAAAAAATATTATTTTAAGGGTTCTAGCGCATGTGTGATCGCACGCATCGTCCTTGTGCTAGAAAATTCTTTTATTTCTATAAATAAAATTAAAAA
>NC_028354.1:2270407-2282986 GCF_000741045.1 Vigna radiata var. radiata
CCTTTCCTTTCTATAAATAAAATTAAAAAATATTATTTTAAGGGTTCTAGCGCATGTGTGATCGCACGCATCGTCCTTGTGCTGGAAAACCCTTTCCTTTTTATAAATAAAATTAAAAAATATTATTTTAAGGGTTCTAGCGCATGTGTGATCACACGCATCATCCTTGTGCTAGAAAACCCTTTCCTTTCTATGTATAAAAATTAAAATATATATTTTAAGGGTTCTAGCGCATGTGTGATCGCACGCATCGTCCTTGTGCTAGAAGACCTTTTCTTTTTCTTACATAAAAATTACAAAAATACCAAGACATCCTTTTTCAAACAACAAACAAATTTTCAGAAAGAACTACATAACCCTGATTTCTCATTTTGAATGAGAATACGTAGGAGCAAGGTCAATCCTTGTCGGGCCCAAAAAACTAAAAAATATATTTTTGTTTCTTTATATCGTTGTTCTTGGGATAGTTAAACATTTTGCAAACCACATCTTTATTCGCGCATTTAATTAAAGGTACTGCCTTCGGGCAGGCGTTGTAGGGTGCTAACACCTTCCCTACGCGTAACCGACTCCCGAACCCAATCTTTGGTTTTTCGTGGACCGTGTCTTCTCTTTATGGTTTTTTTCATAGTTTTCCAGAATAAACTATGGTGGCGACTCCAAAACTTTCTAAACCATTTTCTTTTTTTTGGATCGTCGTCCCGTCGCGATTTTCCGGTTGCGACAGTTATGGTTTTTGAAAAATACGTTTTCGCACTATAAGCAAGTTTATAAATATTTGATTTTTGTAAACTCATGGCATCCCAGAATTTGGAACGTTACAGATAATATATAATAATCAAATATATCTTAGATTAATTCACAACAACTAATCAACAATTTTGTTTAGTCTACATAGTTTTAACATGCATTATTCTTTCTTCTTTTAATCGTATGAGAATTTTCCATTAATATGTTTCTTAGAAAATCTAAAACTTAAGGGTGTATTCACTTGAGAGGGAGGATTTGAGGGAGAGTAGATGGATTTGAGAGTAAAGTGTGTATTGCTTTTTTAAGAGATTTAGAGGTGATAGATAATGAATTTATAAGTAAATTTTATGAAAGTTTGTAAAGGATTTGACTAATGTGATAGATTAAAAAAATGTTTTAATAGATAGAAAATAAAGATTTACCAAATTCCTTTTAATGTAATAGTGATATAAAATTATATTTATGATTAATATAGTTTTTGGGTAAAAATAATTTTAATTACTAGAATTTAAAAAATAATAATGAATACAATATATTTTTAAAGAAACTGTGATTTCTTTCCTAATAACATTGGCAAAAACCGAATTGGTCAAAGCTGCAAGTACATGATTAATTGCAAGTCTATCTATGCTTAAAACAAAGTTCTCACATTGGCTATCAACATACCATATGGTAACACATAATTTAAGGAACAAAGTTTAATGTTTTACTAAGGAAAGGAAACATGTTCTTCATGGCAAAGCTCTTTCATGATTTTATGCAAAAAGAGATAGCATGCATCCATGTTATAAGATCAATAACAATAGAGAATGCAATGAACAAAGTCGCATCAACCATGGATGTCACGTTTTATGCCCCAGCACGCACCAGAGGTTTGATCATGAGACTCGATATGAACCTGGGGAGGAACAAACGGGGTGATCATGAAGCCATGCAAGGAATCGATTCCAAGCTCATGGAATTGATTACACTCCTTTGAAATATGTTACTCACTCCACGTAATCGATTACATCATCTTGGAATCGGTTACTTTTTTCTCCCGTAATCAATTACGTCATGGAATCAATTACGTTTCCCTCGTAACGGTTAAATGCCCTGAAATGGGTTACCACCTTACTGGAAACGATTCTTGCTGCATCATCTTCAACCATCTTCAAGGGGGAATCAATTCCTCCTTCATCTTTAACCTCCTCTTCATGATGCCATGGAAGTTGCATTAACAACTCGTAGTTGGAATCAATTCCCTCCTAGAATCTATTACAAGCAGTTTTCATTTTCTTTTGAGGACA
This sequence comes from Vigna radiata var. radiata, assembly GCF_000741045.1. Lineage (NCBI taxonomy): Eukaryota > Viridiplantae > Streptophyta > Magnoliopsida > Fabales > Fabaceae > Vigna > Vigna radiata. The sequence goes on from NC_028354.1 coordinate 2,272,447, forward strand.
AAAGCTAGATTACATGTTTGGAACAAGGGAAGAAAGGGTTTTTCAGAGTAAATACCCTAAAATCTCAGTGGATAAACGAATATTGAAAAAATCATCAAACTCACAAATCATCTCTATTCCTCGCTTCCAAATACCTTAAAGCAAATGTAAATTTAACTATAAATTTGTCTGCCACAATAGTCGCGAATAGTTAATTACCTTTCGGGAAACATAAGGTAAATGCTGGAATCGTTTTAACTTATGTTTTATTTTTATTTTTTTATTTATAAATTTTGTTATCAAACCTACTTAATAACTTCATTGTTTTCTGGATTTTAGAACATCTGGTGCTAACAAGCTTGGAGTTAAAGTTTTAGAGGAATTAAAGAAGAATATTTGATGTAAGGATCTTTGATAAAGAAGAAAAAAAAATAGCTGAAGACAATCTTTCACCTTGTACTTTCCAAACTCACCTTCTAATCTTTTAAATTTAAATGCCCTATAGTTAATTAGCTCAAACTTATCACTCCTATCTAATAATTTCTACAAAAATCATTTTTTTCACAGAGTAATTTATTGTTGACATTGAAATGACATGATGGATCCCACCATTTTAAATATTTTTTAAAAGAAAAAAAATAGTTTAAAAAAAAACAGTGTCATTTGAATGTAATTGACACGTGAGTGCGTCATTATACCAGTACCTAATTTCTATTATCAATATAAATTATTACACACTTAATTAAAACACCAAAATACACGTACGCCAGTACATTTTGTATTAGACCCTCTAGGAAAAGACTTGTTTCATAAACTTTAGACAAACTATATAGCTTTTTTTTTTCCTCTTTATACCAAAAAGCAACCATCATACATAAAAATATATAGTATTTCAATAAGATGAAATTCTTAATTGTATCAATAAACAGGACCAAAGAGTGTCCGCCCTTCCATCTCAATCTCATTACTACTTGAATAATATTACATGGATTAGAAGAACCACAATCATTCTTCATAAATTGTTTATCTTCACCTATAAAAAGGATTTAAGTCTTCTCCAACAACATTCTATTCGTGACATCCTTTTTACCTCTCTTAACTTTTTCTCAATTATTTAAATGCATTTTGTTCAATTTTTGAACACTTTTATCCTTTTGCGTCGAAGTGTTGTTGAAGAAACGATTCAATTCGGAATAAAAATCAGATTTCGTTGTTTGAAAATGAGTTCACAACATACATGCTTCTTTTCATACTAATAATTGAAGGCATTCTCCAAGAAAATTATCCAAACTTCCATCTCATTAGCAATAAAAAATTCATTTCTTTTATTAATTTTGTAAGCAATGGGTTTTATATTAAAGTTTACATGATTTTTTCTTATCGTTTTTGTTAAATTTGAAGTTCTATATCAAAATATGCTGTAATGTCAACTGTATGGACAGATGAACTTTTTCTAAGAACTTCCTTTCTTCTCATTCTTTACACACTTTTTCAAATCCAGTCTGTAGGCATAACAAGAACTCAACCATATTACATCAAAGACTAAAAAGCAAAAAAAGCAAAAAAGCAAAAGTAAAACCAAAAACACCCTCTAAATTGGCAACAAGATCATCCCATGTCATCACTATAATGATGATCTTACTGGGCTCAAAATATGCTGCTTTCACATAGCATCATTCAATCGAAGTATCTATTTCTCTATTTCACTTATATATACATTGGCATTGACCCTTCCGTGAGCTTCAAGAAATGCAAGTTGGCAACAAGCAACTAGAAAAGAAACACAGACCTCTCTTCTGCATCCAATAAAATAAGAAAGAAACACACTTAGTAAGTGCTCAGAAGTTCATCAAAAGATGCAAAGAGTTCAAAACTTTGAAAATCCATTAGAAAAAAAAAGTAAAAGGTGTGTGGGGTTGCACCTTTTTAGCTTTGGCATAAAGAAGCCCTGGTGAGATCTTGTACAAGTCCTCATCAACAGGCTTAGAAGTTGGCCTTCGCAATGGTGGTGAACTGGGTGGTGAATTATCCACATCATCACTGATCCAGTTCTTCAATTTTGTTTCTCTTTCTTGTTGGTCAAACACCTTTTTCTGAAATGTCAAAAACACAATGCAAATGCTTTACATAAAGGTATCTTTGAGCCTACGTGTCTCTCTACCCATTAATTCTTAGCTACCAAAGTTTTCTCCTTTAATGAAAAAATTTCAACTTTATCAGTTTGTTCTGGCATTGTCTTTAGTTGCACATGAAAAAAAAAACAAAGAAAAAAACAACTTGGTACAAGTGATCGCGTGAACAATTCTTCACGCTCTGCCTCGCGTGGGTCATGGAATCATTTCACATTTAGAAACCAGAGAAAAAAAGGCAAAATTGCTTTCAATTTCAACCGGTCTAACCCCACCCACATCTATGATTGTGATGTACATATATAATTTCGTTCTCGTCTCCACGTACTTTGATAATTTCACGTTCTTTTCAAAATGAGATTCTGCTTGTGCATCCTTAAATAGGATTTACAGCAGTAAAAAGGGAAAAGGGGTTGGAAGAAAATAGAGTTAAAATGAGATAAAAAGAAATAAATTGGAGAGGGCTATTTAGAATTTACCATATTCTTGACAAACTATTTTATCCTAATCACAAAGCTTGAGAACTCAGAAAAGAATAGCTACAAGTAAATCCTTAATTCTTGACTCTTGAGACTAAGAAGCGAGTGAGGTTTTGTGAGACATACCCTTCTGCGAGGAACAACAATCATGGCTGGAGTGACAACATTGTTCTCGTACAAATCCCCTGTAACGTAAAGATCACGGTCTTCAGATTCAGAGTAGCTACATCGTAGCAAACCAGCTTGTCTCGCTGTCTCAAAGCACTGTGTGAAAGGTAGATTATCGTTCCAATCCCAGCTCCCAAATGCTGGCACTTGGCTCTTCTTCTTGTAGTAGCCTTCCTGTTACAGATTTACAAACCCCCACAAAAAGAAACATTAGAAACCATAGAACATAAGCAAGCATGCCACAGTGTTGAAGGCATAACAAAAGGACTTACTTCCATTGCAACCAAACTAAGTGGTGAGTGTCAAAGAATGGTTAGAAAACGGAGTGATGTTGTTTGTTTGTGTGAGAGCATGGGTTTAAAAAAGAGAAGAGTGCATGTGGGCTGCGACAGTGTTTGATGAGGTAGCAAGAAAAAGAGAGAAAGAGAGAGGGTAAAAAGTTTGGGGTAATGGGGTATGAGGTATGGGATCTAAAGGGAAATAAAGTAATTTTAATATGAAAGAAAGCAAATAGATAAAGAAGTTTCATGGTTTTGAGACAGAAGGACACTGAGGTATGATTCATTTTAAATTTTATCTTCCCTTTTCTTACAACTTTTTTTTGAGGTGATTGGTATATACTTTTCAACTGTGATGGTTGTTGTACCAAGTATTTTCAATGTTCGGTTCAAGAGCATTTTGTATGTTCAAAGTTTCATTGCTACATTAACTTTTACATGTCAAAATATTCATGTCCGATGATATAAAAGTTAGGGGTGATGTAGTTTAGTGTAGTTTTTGGAGATTTATGTTTGAATTTTTAATGAGTAGAAGCTGAAATTTGTATAACGTTAATGTTGATAGATTGAGATAAAAATAAATGAAAATGCTTTAAACTTTGCTATTATGTTCAAACAATGTAAAGACAAGTAAAACCTTTCAAGTTAATTTAGTGATAAAATATTCAAAAGGTTAAAAACGGTGCAAAAGTTCTTCAATGATTAATTTAATAATATTTTAAACATTATTATCATAGTTGAGAATAAATTATTATTTTTTTCTTTTTGTCTGTATATACATGTTGAAAGGGAATATGAGGAGAGGACATAACCTGCATGTCAGTTTCTGTCTCATATATTAAAAGATTGACACTAATAAAAAATTTATATTGTTAAAAAACACTGACTTTGGTTCTTCACTCTGCATTAACACTATAAAACTCAGCTTATTTGTAAAGATTAGACATTACAGGGTGACAATGATAACGAAATAGTAATTTTATATTTTGTTGTACTTATAACTAACTGAAAAGTTGGAGATTTTGTGGAATCATAAGGGGCTAAATATGATTGACTTATTTAACAAATACCATAAAAATAGAAAGAAGTTGGACATAGTGCATTTATGATTTGGTTTGTGCGTATGATTAAATGGTGAAATGCAGAATAATGAAGGTCCTTTTGGCACTTCAAAGACTGTGCTGGGTTTAGCTTTATTTCCCCACACGCGTACCAGCAGTGAACTTGGTGCTTTGTGCAAATGCCCATTCAGTGTTTGTGAGAATGCTCGTGACTCTTTGCCAGTGTTGTATTAGACACAGTGGTCCACACAAAAGTTAAAATATTGAATAGGTCAACAACCACACCTTTCTCCAATGCTTCATTTATGCATAAAACGACCTACTAAACATATTTCTTTAAACATATTTCTTTATACAATTTATCAATTTAGCAAAGCAAAGTGTTCTTGAGCCCAAAACCAGTGCTCTTTGTGTCAGATTCTGGCATGTGATGTGAGAGTATATAATATCTTTTTTATCAAATGTAACAGTAAATGTGCTTAGTTTGAGAATTAATATAACAATGATTAAATCCCTCTACGTTTTTAATATTTTTATTTTCTTTACATTTATTAGTAGATGAAATATTTAATATAATGAGATTATTTATATTTTGGAATTGGGGAAAAGTCAAAATATAAAGGACCGAAACTTGTGGATATACCTAAGGGTCTCTCACCAAGAAGTCAAAAACCCTACTTTGTTAGTTGAATACTTTCTACTTAATCTTCAACTCTGATGGTTTGTTCAATAAAAAATATAAAATACTGAAACATGTAGGGCTTGATTACAATTTAAACTCCTTCGGAAACTGAAAGTCATTGAATATAAGGATGGTAACAAATGTCTTTTATTGATGTTGAAAGAGAGTAACTAACATACAATATATAGAATGTACATAACCAACATAGTAGAATAATTAACTTACAATAATTAAGGAAAGAATATATCAATTATTTAAGACAGAATCAATTATACAGAAATTAAATAAGGTATAATCAAATATATTATTTTCTATCATCCCTCATCTTCAAATTTGTGAAGAAAGAATGACTACTCCATTTTTCTGGTTTAGCTTGGGCTATGCTATCGCCTCTGCCTTTTTGATGATGTCTGTTTTCAGCTGAATTAAAGGGGATCCTCTCTGTCTCCCAAGATTTGAGGGATTTTCGTTCTAAGTTTCAAGGTTTAGAGAATCGAGTTAAGGAGCTTGAGAAGAAAAGTTCTGAGATGGATAAACATTTTGCAGCTGTTGATAAGGTTGGGGAGAAATGATTTCAAAATAATGGGCGGTGTTCTAATACCATGTAAGGATTGTAACAAATGTGTTTAATTGATGTTGAAAGAGTAACAAGGGTACAATATATAGAATGTACATAACGAGCTTACAATAATTAAAGTACAATAATTAAGCAAAGAATATATCAATTATTTAAGACAGAATCAATTATGCAAAAACTAAATAAGGTAAACTATAATCAAATATATTATTTCCTATCACTAGACATGGACACATGGTATAAGACTTTTTTAGGACCTCTAAATAAAATAATAGGGAAAGAAAGTAAAGTAACTTCAAGATGTTTGGTTAACATGTGCATATAAGGTCGCGGAGCTTACAAGAGCGTGGTAGCGCATATCATAATATGTCAAAATGAGTCACAACCCGCGGATCACGGCTCATGCGGATTGAACCCATGGTGGGACGGGTTGACTCACCAACCCACCTACCTATTTTTATTTTATTAAAATTTAATTTTAATTTTATAAAAAAAATGTTATTATTTTTTGTTTGAAATAATTATTTAAGTTCTCTATTTTCAAAATTAATTAAACACCCATATTGGAAGTGAGATTTAGAAGTGAAATTTGTTTAGATGTAAATTATAGAAAGTTTATTATTTTTTTTATTTAAAAAAATTGTATTTAAGTGAGCCAATGAGCCAACCCGTTTACTCACCAACCCGTAGTGGTCCGAACTGGGTTCGAATTTTTCTGGCTCGCTAATAAATGAATTGGGTTGGGTTGGCTCACTAAGTGACCAACCCGTGGTGAGCCGGATCGGGTTAGTTGTTTTGACAGCTCTATAATAACAATAAAATGATTAAAAATATCAAAATATGTAATCAAAATATTATTTTTTTTTAATTTAATATGTGAGGACTAATAATAATAAAAAATGATAGCAATATATTTTTAATGTAAGAAAATTAAGTATAATCAATATTAGAGTTTAATTTAAATTTTAATTTAGATACTAATAGTTTTTAATTTATAAAATTATATATACGTTGGATAATATAATGACTAATTCTTAATTAATTGTTATTTAATTATTTTCTTGTAATTAAGTGTAGTAAGTAACTACTATCTCCATACGACATGTTTAATTAGGTTTTGTTATAAATAATTCTTAATTGATCCAAAACAAAACAAGTTGGTAAATAACTTCAAAAAGAATTGAAAGGGATGAAACTTGCTTTCAAAATAATGTTTTTTTATTACGGAGAAATATCATCAAATACTAAAACAATATAATTGATTATTGACATCAAAATTTAAAATATTTACAAATAATAAAATATTCACATCTAATAATTGATTATTAAACTTTTTTATAAAATATATCTTCACAAATAATGCATTATTTTGATCTTGATCCTGTCTAATTAATCTCTTTAACAAAATAATTGATCATCTTTATCGCTAATTGCTTCTCTTAAACTAAATTTAAAAATTTCTGAACAAAAACAATCAAGTTAGCAATACATATATAAATTTGGAAGATCGTAACTCTTTTAAAAGATATTATTAAGTTTTGGTAATTAGATATAAACGTATAACTTATAATTAGGGATATTTTCTATTATTAGTCATTATTTGGTTCTTCTATACTATATTGTGAATTATTATAAATTAAGGGTTTAGATATATGATGTAAGGATTAAAAAATAGAGTGATAGGATAAATAGGTGTATTAGAATATGAGAGGAACTTTTATTTAATAAAAATAGTATTATAATATATAAATAAAAGTTTTTAAAGTTCAGTTCATTATCTAAAATATTTCATTTCTCTAAAACCTCTGTTCTCTTCTTCTTTTTTGTATTTTCTCTAAGTTTTCTCTCAACTGAGTTGTCGGATTGACGATCAGGAGGTGCCCAGACATTCACGGCATAGAGGGCTACACGACTGATCGATCAATTTCTTGATTTAACGAGTAAGTTGTTCTTGCCTTTTCTCTGTTGTTCTCGAACCTAACCCATGGAAAGTTTGTTGTTTGCATGTGTCTTGTAGTGTTTTGCTTCAATTCTTTGTTCAATTCTAGATCTAAGAGCTGTTTCTATCACCAATGGGTGGTTTGTAGGGTTTTGTCAAGGTTCCTTGTTGTGTAAGGTACTGTTGAGGCGGTCTTGTGAGTTGGGAAGTTCGATTCTAAGGTAAGTTGGGAAGTTCGATTCTGAATTGGTATGCTGTTTGGGGTTGTGTGTTAGTAGGAATTGAGTCTTAAACACTTTAGATTGTTAGTAGGGATGTTTATAATCACGTAGATAAGTTTAATTAAGTATAAAACCTAATATAGGGGTGTTAGAAGTTGGGGAAAATGGCTAGAAATGGTAAAGGGTGTGTGAGTTGCATAATTCTGCAGAAATTGCGTTCTGTAGATTATGCAGACTCGCTGAGCGAATATTTTTGCATAGCGAGTCCTCATAGTGAGGTGCTCTCTGTTTGGTCATTCGCACAATGAGTTGGTGCGTTGTGCGAGTGACTGAAGAAGGTTGCCCTCTGTTTGATTATTTGCATAGCAAATCTAGTCGTTGTGTTACTAGGAGAGGTCTGGAATCACTACCAGTTAATTCGAAAGGCAAATTTGGGTGCATAACGAGGTTTCTTCTCACTTAGAGAAGATTGATCTATGTCTGAGGAGTATCAGAAGGTCTTAGTATTTGAGACTTTTAGTATGCTCCAAGGCATGGTATAGACTAACCTTGTGAGTGTGATAAGGTGAAACCCATTGACAATGGCAGTAGAAGCCACCACGAGTGCATGACCCGTCATAGCTCGGCAATCATTCTAGGTCTGGACGAGTTAAGTTTAAAGTGTAACAAGTTATGTTGTGTGATCCAGTATACTTAAATTAAACTTGCATGTTGTGTGTTATTGTTATAATATGATCTTTGTATATCTAGCTCACCCTTTCTGCTTGTGTTTGTATCTTGTTTGTGTTGTGTTTTCTTTTGTAATGATCATCCACTTGGATGTGAGTAGAGGTAGATGAGGTGCCCTTGGAGCAGGCCTTGGAGGGTGATGATGTTGTTGCATAGTTAGTTAGAATTTCTTAGTTAGGATTTCTTAGTTATTTTGTATAAGTTTTTTAATTACTCTATTGTATATAAAGTTTAAAATTTTATGATCATTTTGGATGACTGTAAGGTTAATACTTTATCTACAAGTCTTTAACTGCTTTATAGTATTATGATGATGACTACTATATTATATAGTTTCTATGTAATTTGGGATGTTACATATGATTAAACATTATTTACAATAATAGAGAAACTTTTTATGGTATTAAGACCTATATTTTTCTTTACTTTTTTTAGTAGTGTTGGTCATGCATGGTATTTGATAACAGTCGAAAAACTTTATTTTCATACTTAATTTTGATATCGAACACACCCTTTATGACTTAGAATTAGCTTGAAATCATGCAATTTGCTTAAGTTAGAGAATAAGAGAGTCAAAGTTGGTTTTCTTGGTTTTATGCTTGTTTTTCCATGATTTGGCAGGATTTATCAGGAATTGAATGAAGGAAGTTGAAGAAGATAGGAGTTGAACTTAAAAGAAGAGGAAAAGTGAAGAGAATAGGAGTCGTAGCTACCGTCGGGCCGTGAAACCACCGCCGGGCAGTGAAACCACCGTCGGACGGTGTACTCTTTAGAGAATTCTCTGCCAGATGCTCAAGCAACACCACTGAGGGTGAAATGGAATGTCGACCTCACCGTCGGGCGGTGAAACCACTGCCGAGCAGTGGAACCCTTGTGGAATTCTGTGGCCAATGCTCAAGCGGCATCGCTAAGGGGTGGTGACAAGTGTCGAACCTACTGTTGGGCGATGAAGCCACCGCCGAACGATGTACTTATGGGCCTGGGCCAAAATTCTGTTATTTTTATAAGTTATAAATAGATTCAAACGAACCAGAAGGGGTATCTTTTGGCAGAAAGGACGCAAAAACACTCTTTTCACTCCTTGGAGGCGGAAGCTCCAACTTATCAATTCTAGGGTTATCTTTTCATACTTTCTCATTCTTTTATGGTGAATTAACCCCCTTTGTTGTTGGGAGAATGATGTAATCATATTGAAACTCTCACATATTGAAATTCTTACTTTAATTCATATGTTTTCTTCTATCAATTGTTAGAGTTTTTCCTCCATTATATTTGTATGCTTTGCTTAAGACATTAATCAATAGCATGATTTTTTATTCTATCCATATGGACACGTACAATTAGGTCTAGACATAAGGGAATTCTCTTGGTAGCAATATTGCCTAGACATAGGGATAGGAGGACCAATTGTCTTAAGCTTCTGTGCGAATTATATAATGCATGATCAATTGCTAGGGATATTAGACATAGTAAACTAGTAATTAGGATTAGACTCTAATCACCAAGATATAGGAATTAGGGGAATTTAGAAAGTGGCACTAACATTGATAAAGGAATAGAACTGAGTAGAATTTGTAAATATATGAGAGTGGATTAGGATGAAATCATAAACCCCCAACAACACTATTCATCCATAGAGTTCAACTGTCAATTGATGAATATTTGCATGCATGTTTATTTTCAGTCTTGTATTTAAAACCCTAATTTTTGTTCTATCAATCTTAAAAAATCAATTCACACGAACGTTTAGGTCTAAGAGTCCTTTAGAAAACCATACTCAGACTTACCGTTTTATTATTACTTGATATCATTCGTTACGCTTGCCGAGTGTTAACCGTATTCATACGAGATAACAAGCACGAGATAACAAGCATTATTTTTAAAGTGTAATCATGGACTTGATGAACATCAAGTTGGAGAACAAGCACGAGATAACAAACACAAGTAGATATATCTTGAAAATCTTGATCGCTTATTTGTATTACAGTTTTATGACCTTCGCTTCTAATGTAGATAATACAATACAATACAAGAGGGTTGTTTGTAAAAACATGTTCATACAAATTCATACTGAAGATTCAATAAATCCAAATACATCAAACAAGACATTTAATTATATTCAGATTTATAAGAATAGAAGCGGAAGCAGAAAGACCAACCTCCAGCCATTGTTGTACGCTTTCCTAATTTCTGGTTTCTGAATCCTTGCTCTTAGAACACGATGGTGATGTATATGAAGGAAAGAGTAGGCTCAGTGACCTGATATGAAATTTTCTGAAGAATCTGTATTACTCCAAA
>NC_028354.1:2288061-2298013 GCF_000741045.1 Vigna radiata var. radiata
ATATATTTATCACTAAACATTAAATTATCTTTAGGTCTTATATTTAATCTAAATATAAGAATTATATTATAAATATATAATATTCAAAATTTATTATACTAATATTAAATATTAGTAAATATTCCAACGCGCACTTTAATATTAATGGCATATAAACCGTGCAAATCATAACAGCATAATATATATTATNCGCATATATCAACAACGTGAAAAGAAAAGCACTCTGAAAGGTTGAACACGTCATTCTATAGAATGACTCCAACACACCAAAACATATTAAATATAAACATGTTATACCAGAAAAATGAAAAACACTGCGTGGCATATATATGTTATATCCAAAAGCACTAACATATATTATATTTATATTCAAAAGCACTTTAATGCTAATAAAGTGTATAACAGTGCCTATAAAAATGCCTAACATATATACAAATATATATCAAGCATGTAACAGTAACATGAAAAAGCAGCGAAATTTGCTTTCAATCTAAATGTTCAACGCGCATAATTAAATGCCTATCAAACGTGCAACCGTAAAAGACATCCAATAAAACGCAATAATATATATTAAAATGTATGTAAAGCCATGCGCAGAAACAACAATTCTGGATAAAACCAGAATCCTACAAAAAAAAAAAAAAACAAAAGCAGCAGCGTACCTTTTAATCTCCATGTGCGTATGCAGCAGTTAAAGAAGAAAAATAAAACTGAATATAATTTTTCAGAAATATGCCCAAATTGAAACGCAAGGTTTCACTCATCTTCAACCTCTCACATGGTTCCAAAATGCGTAAATGCGTATACCAAACGCGAACACAGTAATACGTGAGGGTTTCAGCATCAAAAAATTTCACAGAAAAATTTCACAAAATATTTCTTCTTTCTCCAGTTTCAAAAGAATCAATAAAATTGAAAACGCAATACGCAAAGGAGTGAAACAAACAAGGCAGAGGATAAACATGCTCTGATACCAAATGTAAAAACATGTTCATACAAATTCATACTGAAGATTNAATAAATCNAAATACATCAAACAAGACATTTAATNATATTCAGATTTANAAGAATANAAGCGGAAGCAGAAAGACCAACCTCCAGCCATTGTTNTACGCTTTCCTAATTTCTGGTTTCTGAATCCTTGCTCTTAGAACACGATGGTGATGTATATGAAGGAAAGAGTAGGCTCAGTGACCTGATATGAAATTTTCTGAAGAATCTGTATTACTCCAAAAACCATCACAGAGTATTAAGGTTATAAGAGATTNTGGTGGAGGAATGATGGGCACGTTCTTAAAACGGTTTTTATCTTAAAAGTAAATGGACCACTTTTCAGAATATTAACTGCTTTATAATATTAACTAAAGGAAATAAAATAAATGGGAAAGATATAATATTATAAAATATAATATTAAAAATATAACCTTTCTTCTAACATTGTTGAGTTGATCTTATTTTATTTTTTTTTCAAATTTATTATTTCTATAACGTGATTTAAATTTTGTGATTTTTTTTGTAAAATATTTCAATTATCATCAATTTAAATAAAATATATAAAGATTAAATAATTATTAAAAATTAAAAAGTATTAATATTTATTATCTTTTGTAGTTCGTATTGATTTAGATTATTTTTTTTAAGTTCTTCAAGATTTTCTTTATTTTATATTTTCAATATTTTTTCCTCATTTATGTTAAATAAAATTATTTTCAAGTTATTAAATACAAGATTGGGTCAAATTTAAGTAAAATAACACTAGCGAGTCCAATGGGTCACTCTCTTTTGAACAAAGGTTGAAGGTTTCTTTGCATCACAAAGAGAGGTGGAGGGGTTCTCTGTCACGAATAGAGGTACCAATGTGGTTAGGGTATGTTGATTTCACAAAGAAATCCCCAAAAAGCCCTTCCACCTCTATTTGTGACAAAAAAAAAAAAAAACCAATATTTTGATTTCACAAAGAAATCCCCTTTCAATTTGAGAACAAGCTTTTCATTTCAGCATTAATTCAATTTACTTAAAATGTTTTGTTTTAATTAAAACATTCCAAAGATTCAAACGTTAAAACGGTCTTACATTTTATAATTAAAAAGAAATAATTTTGATTCAAAAAAATAATATTCAACACGTGATAGACACGTTTCACTCTACGTCTAAGCAAGACAAATGCTTAAAAGGACGTCGTTTGTGACGTGGAAGCAAATTTAACGATAAATCCAACGTTAATGGAGTTTTTGAATTTTTGTTGTTCATTGGTAAGTTTGTTGGCGATCAATACTTATCCATAGTTATATCGATAAATCCGCGTTTTTTTTTGTAGTGAAATGAGAAATATTATGTGTGAAATCATATCTCTTATTTCAATCCAACCTCAAACTTTTAAATTCACAAACTCATAATGTACACAACCAAAAAGAAGAACACATCTTATATTGCAAAACAAAAAAGAAATTAAAAAAAAAAAAGATGATCTGGAGAAAAGATAATTATAAGAGAGAAAAAAGAAAAAGAGGTCAGCAATTATCTGGAGGAGTGAGATTGCACTTTGCAGGAAGTGAAGCGGCAAGATTTGGGTCAATTCCCAGAAAAGGTAACGTTGAAGAGTTCTTGTAAGAGCAAAGGCATTTCAAGTCAGCAGCAGCCAGAGCTTTGCAGCACTCAGGTGATGGATCAACTGGGTTTGGCTCAGTAACTGAGGGCTTGCATGCTTCTAATCCCTCTTCATTCATGTCACACAGACTCAGACCATTGCACCCTTTCCACATGCAACAACCCATCACCACCGCCACCACCACCACCATTATTTCTATTGCCACCCTCTTTCTTTCTTCCATCTCTTTCTAACTCAATCACTTCAATGTTTCACTGCTTCTGTCATTCCTACAATGCACTTCCACTTATAAAGCCACCAGCTCTAAAACTAACCACAAGTTATACACCCGTGACCCAGAATTGGCAGCATATGGAGTCACGGGTACAATTCTTGTGCCACTTTCTCATATATATTATATTCTAAGGGCCTCTAATCATGCATTCTTTTTCTATACATATTACTTTTTTTTGGACTATATATTTTAAAAACAAGTGTTTATTTTATGTTATCAATTGTATTGCTGTTATATAAATAAATATTGAATTTAAGATATTTTTTAAAATTAGAAATATGATATTATCTTTCTAAAATTCTTTAGCATGATAATTAATCTGATCTAACTTATTCTAATTCAAATTACTTATTTAATTAGATTAAATTGCTAAACAAAAGACAAATTCAACCTAATTCCATCTAATTTGATGATTTCAATTAGATTGAATTTAAAATTAAACTAAACACATGGAGGAAGATTTCGGAGGTATTTATTTAGAATTGACTCTCGGAATTCCCTACAACAACTGTCCATGCCATGGGTTTCTAAGAAGCATAAAATGGTGTCTAATGCTAGTAAAACATTTTTTTAGGTCAAAGTATAATCGACCAATTTTAGCACTGTAATTTGTTTGTACTATGTTCTGTGGAATAGAGTGATTATTTATATTTTATATTAGAGGATGAGAGTAGCACCCTTCACCTCACGACTCAATTTTTTTTAATATACATTTTAGTGTAAAATACCCTTTTGTAAAATAAATGATGAGCACAATTTTTATTTTTCTTTTTTACATTACTCCAAAGGACGAGTGTCTTACCAAAGGTACGAAAAGACTCGCATGTGTTTTCTAAGTTGTTTACTTAACTCCAATTGAATTTTAATGTATGAAAAACAACGAAAAGCCTTTTTTTTTTTTAAACAAACTCTCCAATGTCGAAAGAATAATTATAGAAATAATAATATTCATAGAATAATGACATTGCTTGACTCATTCATGTCATGCCAACTACCATTCGCAACTTTGATTGCTTGTAATGTTCATGGGATAAAATGGAAAAACAGTGAATAATGAGAACTGGAATGAAACAGATAAGTGTGAAGAACAAGAGAAAAAACTAGAACTCAGTGCAACTGTCTCTCCAACTTTGGCCAGCCTACAAGATTTTTTCTTTTCTCTTTGGTTTTCTTTTTCTGACATTCATTTCAGGTCTTTTCAAAATCAGCCATATCAACTTTCACATNATCTAAAACTGCATCTCTATTTGTTTCATCATCAATAAGTGCATTTAAATCTGTGCAATCATCAAAAGCACTATATGCAGGCATATGAACTCTCTCTATCAATGGAAATTGCTGAATTTGTGATATTAGAATGACCAAAGCAAGGAGTAAAATCAACAACTTCTAAAGGCACATCATGCATATGATCAAACACATTGAAATCAATTTCAGGCTCACATACATCAGCATCAAAATCCATTTCATAGTACTGAAGCACCAAAACATGGTTGGCAGCTTCCCTCATTTTTTTCAAATACTCTTTGGACTTTCTGAAATCACTTTGTACTTCCAGCACAATAGGTTCAGCTTTAAAATCAGAATTCAAAACAGCTGTACAACTAATTTCAGAATGAGGTTCAGTACTCTTATCACCATCATAATACACATTTTCACTCAATTGAACGCTAGCAGTGGTAAACTCAATTATAGGGACAACAACAAAACTATTACAATCATGAATGATAGCCAATTCCCTAAAACCAACAATTAGCTTTTCAAAATCAGCATCAGTGTAAATATGGTCATAAGGTTCACATACACGTTCAGAAATATCAACAGATGCATCCATATAATCATCACTCTTCAAAGAATTGGAAGAATTTAAAGCAGGATATGAATCAGTGAAAGAAGGATTAGAGTATACAGTTACAAAGGTGGTTGGACACTTAATCTCTTGAAACTCTAGGGCAGCAACTACCATCAGTGGTGCTTCATTGTTTGTTGCCCCTTTCTCCTCTTCAGCTTTCCCTAACAGCTTGTTGACAACAGCTACTAACTGAGCCACTTGAGTGGTCAGTCCTTGAATTTCGGATGCTGGAATCCCTTGCTGCCATTGATCACAGAATGTTGGCTGCCATGCCTGTTCTGACTGGAAATTCTCCTGCTCTGGTCCCAATATAAGTGTGGCAGCTGCTGCTGCATAGGCCAGGATTACTGCTCACCATATGCTTGAAAACAAGGAGGTGTTTGCTGCAAAGGACACTCACTAAAGGGCCGGCAGAACGGGTTAAATTGTGGTGGTTGAGCATTATAAGGAAATGAACAATTATCAAATGCTGGAGAATAATTCATGCTTACCCAAGGATTATAAAGAAATGAACAATTATCAAATGCTGGAGAATAATTCATGCTTACCCAAGGTTTACAGGAAGAAACACAACCTGACCACTAAGACCTCTAACAAAAAACTCAAACAAAAATCTAACAAAGAAAAGAAAAAAAAACTAAATAAGACTAACCTAACACTCTAAGACTTAACTCACCGAGTCCCCGACAACGGCACCATTTGTTAAACTAATTTTTATCGCCTAAAATCAGAAAAAACTAGATTTCTCCACGAATGAAGTATAGGGACAGGGACAACCTAAGTATCAATCCTCGGACTTGGTACAATTAAGTTCAAAGTATTTGGTTAATTCTTGCTTTTATTCTGTTTACTAACTATTAACTAATGCAAGGTGGGGAAATAAAAATGAAAGAATAAAATTTATAAAGGAAAAGAGAATTTAAAACCTGTAAAATGTTTAAAAGAAAGAATGAAATTAATCTAAAGAAAAAATATCAAAACTAAACTATTCTAAATGAACAATAACCTGTATGAAAAGCTATCTAACTCTAATTCATTAAACTAACCAATGTTCATTTGTCTATTCATCAATATAAAATTCACAAACAAATGAAAAGAGATATAGAACAGAATTTAAACGTGCAAATGATTGAGGATAAAGCTTCCATTATACTCAGAAAGACATTCTGACTAAAGTAAGCTCAATCCAGGGTCTTATAGTTCATATTTCAGAACTCAATATGGAAATTTCCACCCATTCTCAATCAATGCAACTCTAAATCTTATATACACTAAAAAAAATACAAACTGATGAATTTTTATGTAGTGGACTCTTCTCTGACGGGAGAAGACATCTCGATGAATAATACTCATTACAGAGTCATTTAATTCCAAAAGGAGTTATAGAATGCAGAGATACAGAATCCAAAGTATTTTTTAAACAATAACATTACAAACATCAACAGAATAATCTCAACACAACAAACAAGAATAAAAGGAAAACACGAAATTGAATTTTATTGATATGAAAAAGGAAAATTACAAACACTATACGATAGATCACCGAATGAGGAGCTCACAGATTGTCACGGTTCCATGAATCTCATCAGCGAAATCTAGAATCACGAACACAATCCCTACTCTAAGAAATGCGAATAAAACCCTGAACTAGAGAACGAAGAACTGTAGCTTAAAAAAGTGTCTGTTCGAGTGTGTCTAAAACTATTTTACATGGCTACAACCCCTTTGTATAGGGTCAAAGAAGAAAGAAGGAAAATTAAAAAGGGAAAAAGGAAAAAGAAAACTTCTCCAATACGCTTTGATCTTCTCTTCATCGGACGGTTCTCCCCTTGCTTCCTCGCACTTGAAAACTCTCAGCCCTCCGATCAACTTGAGCTCATTTCCTCTGCAGACCAGCCTTCTCCACGTGGCAGCACCGGTCAGCTCCTCTTCTTCTCCGGTCAGGATGAGATGCAGTTCTCTGGGTAAGTGATTTAAGCACTTCTCTCTTCAGCTCTCGCTCTGCCTTAACTTTGGGTTTTCTTCAATTGAAAGTGCTCGAGGGAATTCTTTTCTCCCAAACGAGTGTCTCGAGCATTGACCCCAAAAGCTGTAGGTGCTCAAAACGCACCGCATCACTAAAGCTGCAGTCCATGTCCAGCCATGTTTAAATCCAAGAGGATTGTTCCCTCCACCCCCCACACCTTCTCCCTCCACCTCCCCAACTCTCTCCAATTTTTTTTCAATTACAAAATTAGCCTCTCTCTCTGTTTTTTTCTTACTTTTAACTCGTGTGACCCCACTTCTAAATCTTCTAAATTTCACTTTATTTCTTCTCCAATTCTCATCCACTCTCACGTTGTCTCCATATTTGTTACTCTTCGTCTGTCATCCGTCGTACACCGTCAGCACCCAACTCGGTTGATTCTTGAATTTGTATATGCTCTCTAACCATGACAATAATAAAAATTGATTTATTGGTTTTTGTTTTTCCCTGCACACAGTATACTGATTCCATTTTTATATACATTTATAATTATTAACATTTCTTTTCTTAAGTTTTCGTTCCTCGTGCATACTCTTGGATATATATATATATATATATATATATATATATATATATATATATATATATATATATATAAACGTATTAACTTTTTGTTTCTCGTGCACACAGTACATTGAATATTGATTTTTATATATACATTTTTTTAAGTATGCAGGAGACATTGTTTCATAAAGGATGGTCAGAGCTCGGTTTCTGTGCTTTTAATTAATTTCCAATTCAGAAAGAAAAAACAAATCTCGAAGGTTGAAAGCCTAATTAGAAAAATCTTTTTCCTTTTGGGTTCAACTTCGAACCAGGGAAATCCAGTGAATCGTGAAGGAGAAATTATTTCCCAATTTTTTCTCTGTTCTACTATTCGCGCAAGGGAAAACACTTTTCCATTTCTTCTCTGTTTTAGTTAATGCCAACCACCAGAAGCTCCAAGTTTCTTACGTTTTTTCTTCTTGCGGACCACCTAGTTTTGGGGGCGAGAACGTTATATGTCTCGAGCAGAAGCATTGACCTTGCCGCAACGAGAATGTCCTGCATTTTTGTGTTAAATTATATTAATAATTAACATGTAATGTAAAGTATAACTTTGATGTAAAGATTAAGGTATTAAAGTTATTGGGATTATTTTAGAGTTATTAAAATTAATCCTTCTCTTCTCACTCCAAAAGGGCATTTTGGTATTTTACTAAAGTTAATTAAAATATCATTAAAAGAGAAAAAAGTTTGACTTCTATACACAAGACAAGTTTCTGAAAAGAACAAAGAGAAACAGTAACGTTCTTAGGAAAGAAAAGAAAATGTGGCTGACAGATAAAAACTTTCTGCAACTTCTATATCATCAAGAAGGCATTAAAGAGGAGTAAGAGGAGAGAGAACTTTTGATAGGAAGAGAAGTTCACAATGGATCTAGGTTAGTTCTCCTTTACTGTGTATGTGGGAATTGTGAGTATCATGAAAATTCAAGATCATGTTGAGTTAATTTTCATTCAATTGAAAAATTAAAAAATTACTTACAAGTGGTATCAAAGTCAGGTTCTGAATTTTATGATACTCCATGAATGGTAATTTTTCCAACTTCTTTGAAACCCTGACTTTTTGAATTATAAAATTTAGGGATTTAAATCTGTTGGCATGAAAGAAAATTAAATTCACTGAAATGTGAATTTGATCCAGTCGTAGGGTTTTAATTTTGATTGTCGCATCAGTGTAACGCGAATTTTCATATGGAAACCCCAAGTTTATTTTGTTTCGTTGCATTAAAGCAACTTCAGTGTCACGGGATTTTATTTTCCCATTAAAGCAACTTTAATTACGTGAATTTGATTCAGGAAGCACAATTTGATTATTTGTCACAACTGCAATGTTATGCCAAAATTAAAATTCTGCATGATATAGAAAAGTCAATTCCCTTGCGTAAAGTGAATTCTGAATGATTCACGTGAATTTCATTCACTATCGAAACTGAATTTTTTTTTTTTTGGAATTATTGCTTGACTGTAATGTGTTTTTATCAGCTGCGGGCTTTTTAATTTTGGCGTAACGCAACTTTATTGTTGTGGCACAGAATTCTATTTTGGAAGCAACTTTAGTGTTGCGGTATTGTTATCACAGTAAAGCAATTTTACTGTAACGTGTTAATTTTTTTAACATTATTGTGCATTAAATGGAAATTATTTTGTGAATTGAAATTGAATGTTAAGCCAGATAATTGGAATGCTTATGTGAATTAAAAGTTGGAAGGTTTCGTATACTTTTAATTTGAAAAGTGCATCCACTGACTTGTATGGTAATTAGTCATTGATGTAAGGATGTTATAGATTACCCAAAGCTGAACCATGGTTTATAATTGATGACATTAAAGTGAGACATTTCATGTACTTAGTATATGTTTGTATATCCAAAGATAGCATACATATAGACTTAAGTATGATTGATTGTTATTAAAGTATATATGCAATTTGTCAGTTTAAGAATCACCCAAAGGTGAACTTTAATGAATGACTTTATTGACTACCTATCAGTTTAAGTGTCACCCAAAGGTGAACTTGAATGTATGATTGATGTAGTAATTTGTTTGAATCCATAATTTTTAATCAAAGCATTAATGTATGAGCTTGTGTATTATTTCCAGCTTACATGAATTTAGCAGGTTTGAGCAACAATGTCATCAAGTTTAATGGGCTAAATTATGCCGATTGGTCAGAACAAATCCAGTTCCAACTGGGTGTTATAGACTTGGATATGGCTATTATGATGGATGAAATGCCCGCAGCCATTACAGAGACCAGTACAAATGATGAGAAGTCTCTTTATGAGGCTTGGCATAGGTCTAACAGGTTGTCATTAAACTTGATGCGCATGTCTATGGCAGAGAACGTAAAGCCTTCCATGCCCANAACNGAAAACGCAAAGGAATTTATGAAAATGATCAAGGAGTACTCACAATCAGACATAACTGACAAGTCTATTGTGGGAACTCTCATGAGTGAGCTGACTACCAAAAAGTTTGACTGGTCACAGCCCATACATGAACATGTAACAGGAATGGCCAATATAGCAGCTAGATTGAAGTCAATGGGAATGGAGGTGAATGAGTCCTTTCTAGTACAGTTCATCATGAACTCTCTTCCTCCTGAATTTGGCCAGTTCCAAGTGAATTATAACACTATTAAGGATAAG
>NC_028354.1:2298873-2300343 GCF_000741045.1 Vigna radiata var. radiata
ATTGCATGAAAAATCTCAATCAGTGAACGCCCTTGAGGTGTTCATAAATGAGGTGGAAAGGCAATTAGATAGAAAAGTAAAAGTGGTGAGATCTGATAGAGGTGGTGAATATTATGGTAAAACTGATGAGAGTGGACAATGTCCAGGTCCATTTGCAAAGTATCTTGAAAGTCGGGGTATTTGTGCACAATATACAATGCCCGGTACACCACAACAAAATGGTGTAGCAGAAAGACGGAATCGTACTCTTATGGATATGGTTAGGAGTATGTTAAGTCATAGTAATATCCCTTTATCTCTGTGGATGTATTCATTAAAGACTGTTGTATATCTGGTTAACAGGGTTCCTAGCAAAGCAGTTTCTAAAACTCCTTATGAACTATGGACTGGAAGGAAACCCAGTTTAAGACATCTTCATGTTTGGGGATGTCCAGCAGAAGTAAGGTTATACAATCCACATGAAAAGAAACTTGATGCAAGAACCATTAATGGTTACTTCATCGGTTATCCCAAAAAGTCAAAGGGATATAGATTTTATTGCCCTAACCATAGTACAAGAATAGTTGAGTCTGGAAATGCTCGGTTCATTGAAAATGGTCAATTTAGTGGGAGTGAGGAATCACAAATAGTGGACATTCAAGAGCATACTGATAGTGTTTCTACTTCTAATGTCTCTTCTGAAGTTGTTATCCCTCTTGTTGTATCACAGTCACACAACAAGCAGAGACAACAAGTTAATGTTCCAATCCCACAAAATGAACATTTAAATGTTGAGCCGGTTGACAATGAACAAGTCACAAATGAACAACTCATAAATGAGCAATTGATAGAGGAACCACAAGAAGCAGCATTAAGAAGGTCTGTAAGGCAGAAAAAACCAGCTATTTCGAATGATTATGTGGTTTACTCTGTTGAACATGAATGTNACTTAAGCATTGATGAGGATCCAGTCTCTTTCAGACAAGCCATGGAAAGTAACAATTCAGAGAATTGNTTGAATGCTATGAAAGAAGAATTGAAATCAATGGANGACAATAAAGTNTGGGATCTAGTTGAATTGCCTAAAGGTTCAAAAAGAGTCGGTTGTAAATGGGTCTTTAAGACTAAACATGACTCAAAAGGCAATATTGAAAGGTATAAAGCTAGATTAGTCGCCAAAGGTTTCACTCAAAATGATGGCATTGACTACAAAGAGACCTTCTCTCCTGTTTCTAAGAAGGACTCTTTGAGAATTGTTTTGGCTTTGGTGGNTCATTATGATTTAGAGCTTCACCAAATGGATGTAAAGACCGCCTTTCTGAATGGTGACTTAGAAGAGGAAGTTTATATGGACCAACCAGAAGGTTTCACCATAATAGGAAAAGAAAATCTGGTGTGTAAATAAAAGAAATCAATATATGGGTTAAAACAAGCTTCTTGACAATGGTATCTAAAATTTAATGATACCATAACTTCGTATGGTTTTGTAGA
>NC_028354.1:2301879-2305958 GCF_000741045.1 Vigna radiata var. radiata
CATCACATGAACCAAGTGGGAGAATGTTAAATTATATTAATAATTAACATTGGTTCATGTAATGTAAAGTATAACTTTGATGTAAAGATTCTAATGTGATGATTATTAGAATATAAGGTATTAAATATATTGAGATTATTTTAGAGTTATTAAAATTAATCCCTCTCTTCTCACTCCAAAAGGACATTTTGGTATTTTACTAAAGTTAATTAAAATATCATTAAAAGAGAAAAAAGTTTGACTTCTGTAGTAGACAAGACAAGTTTCTGAAAAGCACAAAGAGAAACAGTAACGTTCTTAGGAAAGAAAAGAAGCTGTGGCTGACAGATAAAAACTTTCTGCAACTTCTATATCATCAAGAAGGCATTAAAGAGGAGTAAGAGGAGAGAGAACTTTTGACAGGAAGAGAAGTGCACAATGGATCCAGGTTAGTTCTCCTTTACTGTGTATGTGGGAATTGTGTATATCATGAAAATTCAAGATCCTGTTGAGTTAATTTTCATTCAATTGAAAAATTAAAGAATTACTTACATTTTGAACAGAGATAGTAACCTTGTAGAGACACGGCGGAGGTGTAGCTATGAGAGAGTGATGATGCGGCAGAGTCGCGACAACTGGGCGAAAACCTTGGCCATCCTGATTCGCGACGTAAGGAGGAATTTTCTTTCTCCTTCTTTCTTTGATTTCGTTTGTGTTTTAGGGGTTTCTATTTTCGCATAAGGACATGAGTTGGGCGCGAACGACAGATGAAAGGTCGAAACAAAACGAATATGGAGACAACGGATATAGTGAGAGTAGGGTGGGAATCCAAGAAGAAATAAAGTGAGATTTTGGAGAGTTGAAAGTGGGGACTTCGCGAGTTAAAAGTAAAAAAAAAAAAAACGAGGGCTAGTTTTGTAATTAAAAAAAATTGGATAGAGTTGGGGAGGTAGAGGAAGAAGGTGTGGGGGTGTAGGGAACAACGCCCTAAATCCAATGGTGGCAGCCCAATAAGCCAATTCATCAAGTGCAGCGGCCCAATCCAATTTAATTAAATCAGCCCATTTTATTTTTCCAGTGCAGCAGCGGTGCAGACCAAGCGTAGCAGCATCCGAATTCCAGCATATCAGCCAACTCAATTTATTTGTACAGCACAACTCAGCGCAGACCAAGATGAATCCATGGCCCAATTAAAAGCAGTGCAGTGCATCAATCCTAAAGCAGCAATGCAAAACGGTGTCGTCCCACTTAAACAGGAGCCTAGCCAGCGCTTTCTGCAGTAGTAGCGTTCCATTCTTCTTCGACCTAACATAAACCCTACCCTAGAAACCTTTCTCTTCATCCACTGAAGCCACTAATTTGTTTTCATTTTTTTATTTTCGTTTCACTAATAAAGAAAAAGGAAAATTCGAAGCCAAAACCCACACAAAACACACTATGCTATGCTATGCTCTCTAATCCGTTTGCGTCGTTACGCTTGTCCGCACTCTCCGCTTCTTCATCTTCCTATTAGCCGTTTCTCCTCCGCCGGTGCCGCCATGGTTGCTCACGCGAAGGACGACGCCTACCTTCAGGCGGCGATTCCGAAGCGCATCAAGCTGTTCGAGACTATTCAGGCGGAGCAGCGAACGCAGCGCCTCTCGCTCTCGCCGGATCCTATCAAAGTTACTCTTCCCGACGGCGGCGTGAAGGAGGCGAAGAAATGGCTCTCGACTCCGCTCGACGTGGCCCGCGAAATCTCTAAGAATTTGGCCAACAACGCGCTCATCGCCAAAGTCAATGGTGTGCTCTGGGATATGACGCGCCCGCTTGAGGACGACTGCCAGCTCCAGATCTTCAAGTTCGATGACGACGAAGGACGCGACACGTTCTGGCACTCCAGCGCGCACATTCTCGGACAGGTCTAGCTCTGTTCAGGTGTTTTTGTTAATTGTCATATGAATTTGTATTATGATGAAATAGTGATTATTGTTGTTGGTATTGTTCTTTTTTGTTTATTTTCAGTCTCTTGAGACGGAGTATGGATGCAAGCTCTGCATTGGGCCTTGCACTACAAGAGGAGAGGTTCGTGTGTGATTTTTGTTGGTTGTAAAATGTTTATGCGGTTTGGACTTTGTTGTATGTTCTTGTGAAGTGTGCATTGAGTTAGACAGTGAATGTTCTATTTTAGGGATTCTATTATGATGCGTTTTACGGTGACTTGGGTCTCAATGACGATCACTTCAAGCAAATTGAAGCTGGCGCATTGAAGGCTGTTGCGGTATTCTTCTTCTTCTTTACAATCTTATTTATGTCCTTTTTTTTAATGTTTACTTCTGCTTTAGATGCTCCATTGGCTATTGGGATTTTTTTCCGGTTACCATAACTCATCATTCTGATAAACATTACTTTTGTGTTAACGTTGAAAATTATATTTACAGGAAAAGCAACCCTTTGAGCGCATTGAAGTTACACGCGATCAGGCACTGGAGATGTTTTCTGATAATAAGTTTAAGGCAAGCATAACGTACTTTTTTTGAGGGTGGGGTGGGGTTAGCTTCTTGTTTTAATGATATTATCTATTATCTTAATTCTGATATTTCCAGTTTGCTTTCGCCTATAATATTTTATATCTGAAATTCACAATTTGCCGCATTGGCTTTGTGGTTATTGTGATCAGATTGAGATTATCAATGATTTGCCTGCGGACAAAACTATCACGGTATACAGATGTGGTCCCCTGGTTGACTTGTGTCGTGGACCCCATATTCCTAATACATCATTTGTCAAAGCAATTGCATGTTTAAAGGTATGTGTAAGCTGTCTTTTCTCGCAACCACTTATTTTTATTTATCCTTTAATTTGTATGAACGGCAAGGACTTTGGTTTAATTGAGTTGGAATTCCAGGCTTCGTCAGCATATTGGAGGGGGGACAAAGATCGAGAAAGTTTACAAAGAGTTTATGGCATATCTTATCCTGATCAGAAGAGTTTAAAGGTGGACTGAATAATCAATTGCAGTTCCTTGTGGAATAAGTAAATTACTAGCTAGTAGTCATTAATTGTGTCCTGTAGCATTATCAGCGGCGCTCTAGTTCCTTTGTGTGCTTTGCTACATGCACACTTTGGTGTTTTTGAATTAAGGCTTACTGTGTTATTATCATTTGATTCTTCTCCCCACTTTTTGTTTTTGAATTTTTTAGGAATACTTGCATCGGCTGGAGGAGGCTAAAAAGTATGATCACCGGATTTTGGGTGTGAAACAAGAGCTTATTCTTCATCATGAATGGAGGTATGTTGGGGCCATTAGTCTGATTGCAACATTTAGTAAGCTAATCTGACTGATATGTCTTCATCTGTCTTTGTTTTTGTCAGCCCAGGAAGCTGGTTTTTTCTTCCACATGGTGCTCGTGTCTACAACAAACTCATGGACTTCATTAGAAATCAGTACAGAGACAGGGGTTATCAAGAGGTTGAGTTTTAGGCTACATCTGGCCCATTGTGTTGATTTTAGAAGTCACTTTGAAGTTAAATCTAGCAAACGAACTTTAAAAACAGTGTGGAAGTTTGTCAGTTTTAGCTTAAAAACTTCTTTTAAACTATAAGCTCTATTTCGTTGTTCCACATTGATCTGTTTAGGATGATAGGGAGAGGGAGCCTAGGTGTAATCTATTCTTTTTTAAGAAAAGCTGCTACAGTTAAATATATTAAAAGCTGCTTTT
Source organism: Vigna radiata var. radiata (assembly GCF_000741045.1). Lineage (NCBI taxonomy): Eukaryota > Viridiplantae > Streptophyta > Magnoliopsida > Fabales > Fabaceae > Vigna > Vigna radiata. Next base: position 2,305,560 of record NC_028354.1, read on the forward strand.
CCTTTTCTTTTATAAACATTAAGATCCTTCATTTTTAAAGACTTTTTCCTCAAATGTTTGACGTAGCTTCTCCTTTTATTACGAAGAAAAACCAAAGAAGATAGGCCCAACACTACTGTATTGTAGGAGTTTCTTGAAGTGACCAAAAACAATCTTTTTCCATGTACTTAGTACTTATTTATTTGCAAATGGAATCAACAGGTCATATCTCCAAATGTATTTAACATGGATCTGTGGGTGCAATCTGGTCATGCTGCAAATTATAGAGAGGATATGTTTATTTTAGAGGTATGTTTTTCCCAATATCTATAAATGCTAGCTTCTGTAAGAATGTGGGTTAGAGAGTTGAAGGACATATCTCTTTATCATGGGGGAATCTAGACGATTGAGATTTGTGTT
>NC_028354.1:2306908-2309440 GCF_000741045.1 Vigna radiata var. radiata
TATATGAAATATTATCTCAACTTTTCAATGGTTGTTCAGAACTTCCTCTCCGTTTTGCTGACTTTGGAGTTTTGCATCGGAATGAGGCTAGTGGTGCCCTGAGTGGATTAACACGTGTTCGGAGATTTCAACAGGTGAATCTTTCTTCTGTATCAGGATNGACATTAGTTTTTATGAAAGGGGGTCCACTTTTTATTGGGTTAATCCAATAAAATTAATTTGCTGCTTAGTACATAGAACCGGGAAATTCATTATTTTTCATGTCAAGGTACTGAGGCAGCAACACATACATTTTTATGCATTATTGTGGCTAGGTTCTTTGGGTTTTCAATTTGGCAGGCATACATAGTGAATTCAATACTAACTATAACAAATATCATTGTGGTGTTTGAAATTTTGAATGCATGTTTGGGTCTCACTAATTATGAATACTGGAGTAGAAAATGCATTTTTTATCAAATAAGTTGGAGATTACTGTTTGTGGGCTTGACAATTTTGTACACAGAAATAGTAAATTGATCTGCTCATCTTAAAATTAAATACCGTGGTTGTGTTTATACGCCGTTATAGTATTGTAGCTAAAATGTCATTTTTCCCTGGTGATGTTTGTTTTTCCTTCAAAAATATGATACGGTTACAACTGAAAAGAACATCAAAAGGAAAAATATGGACCATTTTCCTTATCTTTCTGTTTTCTGTACTCTTTGAGTTTCATACAATTAATGACATTTGATTTAAATGTTGCTCAGGATGATGCACATATTTTCTGTAGGGAGTCCCAGGTGAGTTTATCTTTAAATTTATACAAGATAAATCTTTGTAAGTCCCTTTTGAGCTTCAGTGTGAGCTACTGATTTTGTTTATTTTACAGATAAAGGATGAAGTGAGGAACGGATTGAGTTTCATCAATTATGTTTATAGCATATTTGGTTTCACATATGAGCTGAAGCTTTCAACGGTATGCTTTCAATCTTAATTGTTCTTAATGCCCATGTACCTTTCTAAATGTCCTTAAAATCAGAAAATTCAAAGTTTCAAATCAATCCTTGTTTTTTTTTTTTCTTTCAATTAAAGATAACTATTTCATGTATCGGATACTCATTAGAGACCAGAGAAATACCTAGGAGATATTGCAACCTGGGATAAAGCTGAAAGTTCTCTTAAAGAAGCTTTAGATGATTTTGGCAAGCCTTGGCAGGTAATTATGTCCTCTTCTATATATCTTATAGAATATTTCATGCCAGTGATATATTGTTAAGGGTATTCTTTTGAACATACGGTTATAATTCTGATTAGATTAGAACTAGTACAGATTGGATATCCATAAGTAGAGTTAGCCCATTTCATCTTCAATACCAAGGAAATTCCTAGATTCCTCTCAACTCACTAAATAATTGCCTACCCCCTGTTTTCTCCCCTCCTCCAATCACATTTATCCCACCATTCTCTCATCATTTGGTGATAATTGCACATACTCACTCTTCTCCAATCTTGCTATGACAGATGAAGTTTCTGTTAACAACCTCAAGATCCCCTTGTCCTTTTCTCTACTACAGGCCCATTCCTCCAGTCTGGCCTTGATTCCTCTCTGCATCATATCATATAATTTGCTTATGTTGGCAGTTTCATTCTGTGTATGACAACACCGATTTCTTCTCTTCATCTTTATGTTGATATGTGCGAAGGGTTTTCACTCGCTCCTACACACTCCATTTTTTATTTTCATAATGTTTTATTATTTCTGTGGAATGTGACATTTGTAAGCTTTACTATCTTTGTGCTTATATTCTGTGTAAAACCTTGCAGTTGAATGAAGGGGATGGGGCATTCTATGGACCAAAGATAGACATCAGTGTATCTGATGCCTTAAGTAGGAAATTCCAGTGTGCAACTTTGCAGGTTTGCCCGCTTAGATAGATTTGTGTTCACATGATTTAGTTTTGGATAATTTGTCATCTAATAGCCAGGTGAATGNGGTTACTTGCAGCTTGACTTCCAGCTTCCTGATCGTTTTAAGTTGGAATTCTCTGCTGAGGATGAAGCCAAAATTGAAAGACCTGTAATGATACATAGAGCAATTCTAGGATCTGTTGAACGCATGTTTGCCATACTTTTAGAGCACTACAAGGGTAAATGGCCTTTCTGGCTCAGTCCTCGTCAAGCAATTGTATGTCCTGTGTCTGAAAAATCACAATCTTATGCACTACAGGTAAGCAGCTCTGAATTTTATGCTTTATTCTTTGATATATTTGCTTATACCTATTAAATGATACAAATATTGTACTGACATATCTTGTGGCAGCACCTGCATTTTTTTTTCATGTCTGTAAATTAACTGTCTAGTACTCTCATAGGAGCTTTTGCAACATTGGCTTTTACTTGTTTATTCCTGAGCTTTTCTGTATCATGTTGAAACCGTTGAAGCAGTTTGATTTTGTGTTACTAAATTGTGTTCAGTCCATCACATACATTTTTAAATAAACTTCCAGTTGTAATCTGATCACAAAGTTCGAGCAATCTCCTTGAATAGTT
>NC_028354.1:2311515-2313363 GCF_000741045.1 Vigna radiata var. radiata
CAGGAGTTTGATTTCCTTACATATTATTCATTCAGAGGTTAATAATGCCCAAAATGTTTTCTATACTGCCAATGAAATATTGGTTATATGATGGTATTACATTTGAAATATGGAGTGACTCGCTATTTATATGGTTCATATTTTTTATACAAGCGTTTAGATAGGACATTAATTTGTTGCCAAAGAGGATTTTATATTACTGGATGTATCTTTTCTGCCCCAAGCTGTTGCCACTAGTCAGCTACTGATGTGTTTATGTTACTAGATTTTGAACCTTGTACGTTACCAAAGTGTATGTATTATTCTATTGTAATATTTTAAAATCTTTTACTTGTAATGAATTTTATTCAAGTTGTTATTTATTTGAACCTTAAGTAGAGTATTGTAATTCATTTAAATGCAGTCTCCCAAATGACTTGGTATCAGTTTTATAACTTATTATATCAAACAACTTTAATAGTCGTTTTTGTATACTAAATGTTTAGTAAATCTGTAATTGAAAGCTGTTTTTTCAGATGTACTATATATTTTTATTATTTATCCAGTTTCTTGATTGAAGAGAATTGCCTTTAAATTGAAGTTGTGACATTCTGCAGGTACGAGAAGCACAATTAGCTCAATACAACTACATCTTGGTTGTCGGAGAGGAGGAAGCAAATACTGGACAGGTTCTTCATTTTTCCCTTATCATAAATAATCCCGTCCTTTTCTCTCTTGACATATCCTCGTATGCATTTCATATTTGTTTGACCTAGGGTTGCTAACAACTGTAAACACAGTTTTTAATGAATTTCTCACACTTGGATAATTATGTTTGGATTAATTAAAAGTGTCTAAAGGAGAAAGCAAGCTTGCTTATATGAACTATGCACAAATAATTTCATCACAATATTTCATTTACACTCATGCCATGTGCAAAATGTATAGCATCATTCAAATTTAGAAACGGAAGGGGTTGAGATTGAAAGACTGGTCTACAGAACAAGTCAAGGTTGGACTGTGGATACTAGCTTGGTTAAGACTGTTTAAGCTTTGTCTTGATGGATTTTAATTAGAAGAGCTGAAGGATGCTAGTATCTCTCATTTTGGTGAAATTATCAAGTAGAACGCTAAGTACCCATATTCCTAATCCAACAAATATCTATATATAATACATTCGAATTTTACAATTTATGTCATGTGTTATTCAAATATTTAATTTAAAACCACCTAATAATTTTTCCTCATTTTAGCTCAAGTATGCCTGAGCTACATTTCTAAGAATTCTGATTAAGGTTGCATCATCTACTAATCTTGGAGGCTTTCTTCCGCATTATCTCTTAAGAGGTGTCAATGGTCTCTGATCTGTCTGGGGAAGTTATAAACTACATTAATAGTATAACATCATTATCTTATTGGACCAAATATAATTTGCTTTTCATTTCTTCATCAGTAAAATATGTTATACATCAGTGTTTACGCCCATTTGTTGCTCCATTGTTTATGGATCATGTAGAGCTATCTTTCGATGATTATCTTTATTACCTGTGGAAAGCTGAGATGATTTGTGATTCCAGGTGAGTGTGCGAGTTAGAGACAAGGGAGATCATAACGTTATGAGTATAGAGAACCTACTTAAACATTTCAGAGACGAAGCTGCAGCTTACCATTGATACTTTGCTTGTGAAAACTGTTGAAGAAAATTTTCAGCCCCAAATACCTTAGTTTTTACACATTTGTGTGTGCATTATTTATATTTTTAATTCAACTTAGCTATTTATCCTGGTTTTATATATGATTTGAATGATGTATTGCATTGCCATCACGCTACTAAGATAACGGGACTTTTGGTTACACCTTGAGCGTAGT
>NC_028354.1:2314640-2355387 GCF_000741045.1 Vigna radiata var. radiata
TAGTTAAAAATAAATTAAGTTTTGTGGTACAAGCTATTATATATAAATGTAAATATTATTATTATTATTATTATTATATATTATTAATAATTTCTATATTGTTACANAATTATTATTTATTTTATTTCAAACTATTCATTTATTTGAAAATAATGTTTTGCTGTTTTGATCATAAAGTAATTTTATACTTTGAAACTAAATTTATGCACAATAAACAGGAGGACAAGGTACTCTTTACAACATATAATTAAAAAATAACTAGTTTTATTAAGAAAAGAAACAAATTAATTAAATTGTCAATTTTAGAAAAAAACAACACCAAGTAATGTTTTATTTTTAAAATTAAATAAAAATCACACACAAAGTGTTTGTGTACAATGATGCGTTGAGATTTTTGGGTAAACCGTGTATGAATTAGAGCAACAAAAGAGAAAATATCAAAACCGAACTTTGTTATCAGTTAATTTGTTTGCACTCATACTGACTTTATGATTTGCTTGCTCTGATACTGATTTTATGATCTGATACTGATTTTTATAAGTTGTTTGTGTAAAAATGTTAAACTGATTTTTGTTGCCTAAAATCAGAACAAACTAGATTTCTCCACTAATGAAGTATAGGGACAACCTAGATATCAATCCTCGGACTCGGTACAATTAAGTTCAAAGTATTTGGTTAATTCTTGCTTTTATTCTATTTACTAACTATTAATTAATACAAGGTGGGGAAATAAAAATGAATAAAATTTATAAAGGAAAAGAGGATTTAAAATCTGTAAAGTGTTTAAAAGAAAGAATGAAATTAATCAAAAGAGAAAATATCAAAACTGAACTATTCTAAATGAACAATAACCTGTATGAAAAGCTATCTAACTCTAATTCATTAAACTAGACTTAATACAATTTACACACAAATGAAACAAGACTTAAGACTATATGTATCATGATTAAAGAATTAAATCTGAAATTGAAAATAAAGAAAAATCTAAACTAAAACTACATTAATTTTCAATTCAGAGTGAGCTAAGAAAATGAAATTAACTTGGAAAAGAATTTCTAATCTATGAAAAAGAATTGCAATTTCAAAAATAGAAAGCAAGTAACTAGACCTACAAGTTGAAAATAAAATGCTCAAACTAAAATGAAGAACAATTTACAAGTAACACCTAAACTACACTACAATTACCAATACCTACATGAATCACTGGTGAACCTATGCTAAACTCTCAAGAAATCAAAAATGAAACCAAATTGAAAAGAACTTAAAACTCAAGATTGAAAAGCATCATATCAACAAGAATGTAAAGGCAGAAACAGAAGTAAAGCATATCATACATTCTAAAATACTCAAAGTGAACAACCAGAACACCAAAACTCAAATTGAGCTACAACTATCACTATCAAAAGCAAAGAACAATCTCAAGACATAATTGATTTCATAGGTGAATGGACATTGGAGTGAATAGAAGAGTGCTTAGAGTTCTTAGGAAGACATCCTGTTAAGTGAATCCCAATCCATATCAGATTTAGATTTGCATTGATTGAGAATGAGTAGAAATTGTCATATTAAGTTCTGAAATATGAACTGTAAGAACCTGAATTGGACTTACTTTAATCAGAATGTCTTTCTGAATGTAATTGAAACTTTATTCTGAATCATTTGCATCTTTAAATTCTATTCTATGCTTCTTTTCATTTGTTTGTGAATTTTAGATTGATGAATAGGTAAATGAACATAAGTTGGACAAATTAGTAGAAAAAGTCAATTCAAGATTCTGAAATATGAACTAAAATATCCTGAATTGGGATTCAACTTCACAAAATGTCTTCTTGAGAACTTTATGCACTCTTTTATTCATTCTAATGAGTATTTATCTATGAATTCAATTCTTCTTTTGAATTTGTTATCTTGCTCTTGATTAGTTAGAATTTAGGTACTTGCTTTGTTTCAATTTTAAATTTTGTTCTCATTTATTTGTTTTCTGATGATAGTTGGATTAGGTAGATTTAATTTTTGGTACTACTTTATTCTGATTTATTTCATTTCTGATTTTTTGAGAGTTTAGCATAGTTTTATATTGTAATGTAACATATGCATACTTTTAATTTGTAGGTTTAGTTGCATCATTTAGATTTTGTATTTATAGTTTAGGTTCTGTTATTAGGCAGTAGCAATGTTTAATAGTTTAGATCTTTTCTTTTACAGTAGTTCCTTAGTTAGTTAGGTTTCAGATTAGAATTTTATTTTCTTTCATGATAATTTCATTATTTTAATTTCTTTTCCCCACAATAATTAGTAAATAAATAAAGATTTAATTCTACACTTTAAACTTAATATTAGTTAAGTCGTTGGATTTTAGACTATAAAATTCAGTTTAATAGGGGCCTTTCGTGGACTGCACCGGTGGCAGCAAACCTCGTCGCCGTGGCTGACGATGGCTCTGGCGGCGCGCGTCGTTACTGGCGACGCAGACGGCGGTTCATGGAGGTCGGTTTAAAGAAGCCGTGGTGCATGTGCGGCGGAGGCAAACCCTTCCCTGGGTTGCCATTTTCGAAGCGAGAAGAGAGAGGGGGTGGTGACGCCGCGGCCGGCAGTGGCTCCGGCGGCGTGGTGTCGCTGGCGACGCCAAGGCGGGTAGGAGGTGGTGGCGTGGTGGCCGGTTCTGGTAGGAGCAGTGGCGAGCCCTGGCGGGAGAGACAAAACTCCATTGGTTGTTGCTTTCCTCGAAGGAGACTATGGGTCTTTGGAAAGTTTAATCGTAAAATGAGTGGAGATTGGGAGAACCCCTAAAGGGGTTCCTGAGCTTGGAGTGAAGAGGGTTTGGCCTGGATCAATAAGCTACCCAATTGTTTTTGGGATGTTGCTTCCTCTATTTTTTCAGTCATCTACCTTTTCACTATTTTAATTTATTTTAAAAATATTTTATATTTTTTTATTATTTTTTTTTATTCTAAAAATACCTTATATTTTTTTACTATCTTTAACAATTTTTTTCTCTCTCTACATTAATAGAGTATTTACATGGTTTAGATTTGAATTTATAATATACTACAAAATATAAAATTTAAAAGAAACTTCAATATTAATACTTTTACCATTTCTATTTTATAAAATTAAAAATTAGATACAAATACAAAATAATAAACATAATAATATTAATAGTAAATAATAATATATTATTATTATTATTATATACTAACTTTATAATGACGAAATAACTAAATAAATTATAAATCTTTAACAAATGACTTTTTTTTATATTTTAAGTATTTAATACTATTTTTATATTATTTATCTAATAAATTAAATATTTTATTCAAGTTATTTGAGTCAAACATGTCGATGAGTTAAAATATAATATAATGTTAAAAATTATAGATATTATATGTAAAAAGAAAAACACACATATATATAAACATTTTTCTAGAAATTTAGAACAAAATTTTACCATTTATTAAGTAATTTGAAAAGAAAAAAATATATTCAACAGCCAAAATAAGATTGAATCAAACTTATTTAAAAAAATATATCACAAGTTCAAATTTGAATATGTAAATGCTACATTAATGTAGAGAGAGAAAGAGCAAGATCATTAAGGATAGTGGAAAGGTGTAGGGTATTTTTGGAATAAAAGAAAATAGTAGAGAGGTCTAGAATATTTTTAAAATAAATTAAAATGGTGGGAATGTGCTGGACCCACTTGGAGAGGTGGAGGGAGTAACACCCTTGTTTTTTACTTCTAGTATGTTTCTTTATAGGGAGTTACTCCCTCCACCTCCTCACTTGCTTCTGCTACCTCCCCAATTTTTCTCATTTTTTTCTAATTACAAAAATATCCTTTTCTTTTACTTTTTTACCCTTTCTACATTTTTATTTTTAACATTATTTACCAAACCCTAAATATTTACCCTTATTCTCTTCACAGCCCACCCCCCCTCTCCAAAAACATTTTTTAATGCGCCTCTTCGTATCACTTTCGTGCTCTCTTCTTTCCATCTTCTTCATTCACAGTTTATTTTTGTTCTGTCTCCTTCATCCACAGTTTACCTTTGCTTCAGGTGGTGCNGTATTGTCCATTTGTTGTGTCGCTACCGTGTGCGTNTGGGAAGACGATAAGCATCTGAAACGGACGTCGTCATCCGTCGACGGATTTCCCCATCCGTTTCAGAGCCAAACGGATGTCGACGAGTGATGTTGTATNTGTTCTTCTTTTCGGTGCCACTGCCATTTTTAAGTATGAGTCATTGNTTTAACAAGGTAGAAAATGTTGAAAACTGTGTTTTGTTAGTTTCCCTCTCTTGTGTTTAACGATCTAACCTCTAGACTAACCCCTTCGAAAGCCACATCACTTCCTTTTGTTCGTTTAGTNCTAAGGGTGATTAACACGATAACTCTTCACATATCACATCAAGTTGTCATCTTTTAACTGAATTTGTATGTAAGAGGGATTTCTCAGAGAGAGGGCACCCTCCTTTCTTGTCATGGAGGTGGAGAATCAGAAAGCAAGAAAGTATCATCACAGGCTCCGCAATTGGTTCAACAGTAAGCAGAAGGAAGAAGACAGGCCTTCATCATTCAGTTTGAACGAGATTCAAGATTCATATATGTGTGTGTTACTTATGTGTATGTATATATGCTCTTCTTCTGCTTTCAAACTTCTATGCAGCCATTGGCAGGTGGGATTGTGTTGATGAACTGAGAAGCGTCATGAAGACAAAAGGGATGGTCAAGGAAGCTTGTCAGCTCTGGTGACTGACATATTCACTATCTCTCTAAGAGGAGCAAGGATCAATCACATTCTTAGCAAGTTGAGCACATATGACATATATGCTATGAAGCTGTGACACTAGCCTTTGAGCCACACACTTCCCGCTTCGAAAGTGGACATGGATTCGCAATGGAAGTGTGCACGACGCGGTTGCTGCAACATAATAATGTAACATTATTATGATCATTGTCGTCTAGCCATTTTTGTAGAGAAAAAAAGGTGACTAGATACAAAACTCGAATTCTGAAACCAAAGGAGAATATGAAAGAGAAAATTTAGAATGCAGCACAGGTGGTCAATTTTTCTATGCAAGACACAAACTGTTGAAGCTACTGCAGTTTTTCTATGCATAGGTTTTGCACTATGGTTTACATTATAGAGAGACCAGACCATTGTTTTACAATGTTTTATTAGCATTAATTTGTTAATTTTATGTTTGTGGTTTAATGAATCTACTGGCAGAAATTTATTCTCAAGAAGATATGTCGCCAAATATGAATGAAGTTTTGAGATTGGGAGACAAGGAAAAGGAAATGGAAAATGGAGGTGGTGTTGGTGGTGTAGGGTAAAATAGGAATAGAAAATATAGAATAAAGGGTAAAATTGGAATGGGGAGGTGTAGGGAGCAAGTGGGGAGGTGCAGGGAGCAATGCCCTTCTTTATATTGTTTATTTTTGTTTTTTTAGGGCTTTCTGTTTTGAAAACTTTTTTTGCACCCCCTTTGTTCATATTTCGCACTCCCATCCTCATTGGGCTTAAGTACATTATTTCCAAAATACCTTTTCCTCTTTGCAGTCCCTTTATTCTTATTTCACACCGCCTTTTCTCTTTGGGCTTAAGTCCATTCTGTCTAAAAAACACTTTCTTCCTTCTATACCCTATCTTTGGTTCACACCCCTTTTCCTTTAGGTTTGAGCCCAGTCTGTTTGTAAAATGGTTTGGACACCCCTTTTTCTTATTAAGCATTCCACATCGTTTTATTTTCTTTTCTTCTGTTTTATTTTACTTTTTATATATTTTTTATTTTCATTCTTATTTATTTATTTATCGTGTTATTTTTTTTTCTGTTCTAAATATCCATCTACTCTTTTAATATATAAATATTAAAAAACAAGAAAAATATTTTTTTTTAAAAAAATTAAGCACTTATGTAACTGCACTTGTCGTCTTAGTACTAGATACCTTTTTTCTTTTTAAAAAAATAATTAAAATAGTAACCAAAATATTTAAAAAAGTGTTAAGCATTCGTGTGACCGCACATGTCATCCTAGCGTTAGATATCTTTTTCCTTTCTTAAAAAATAACCAAAATATTTTTAAAAGGTTAAGCACTCATGTGACTGCACGTGTCGTCCTAGTGCTAGATACCTTCTTTCTTTCTTTAAAAAAAATAATTAAAAAATAACAAAAAAATGTGTTTTAAAGGTTAAGCACACGACGTGTCGTCCTTGTATCAGACACCTTTTTTCTTTCTTTTCTTGAAATAATTAAAAATATATTAAATACTCTTCTAAAGGTATGAATGCTCGTGCAACCATCCGTGTGGGCCTAGTACTCATCACTTTCCTTTTTCTCAAAATACTAAAACACATAAAATCTTCAAAATTAAAAACATTCTCATCTTTAAACAAACAATCAATCTTTCATCAAAATACTAAAACATTCTCATTTTGAGAATACTTAGGAGCAAGGTCAATCTTTGTCGGGCTAAAAAATAAAATAAAAAATATATTTTGTCTCTTTAGAGTTTTAATTTTAGGGATAATTAAACATTTCGAAAACCACATCATATTGGCGTTTTTAATTAAGGTATTGTTTTCGAACAGGTGCTAATACCTTCCCTATATGTAACTGACTCTCGAACTGTTTTCATATGTCTTTCTTTATATTTTTTTCGTAGTTTTTCTGAATAAACCATGGCAGAGACTCCAAAATTTTTTCTAAACATGTTTCTTTTTGGATCATCTTCCCATTGCGATTCCGATTGCAACAGGTACATCCCTTCTTGATCTTGAAGAAACATGAACTTAGCATATCCCGACTAAACTTAGCATATCTCCCTACATGTAACTGACTCTCGAACCGTTTTCATATGTCTTTCTTTATATTTTCTCGTAGTTTTTCTGAATAAACCATGGCAAAGACTCCAAAAATTTTTCTAAACATGTTTCTTTTTGGATCATCTTCCCATTGCGATTCCGATTGCAATAGGTACATCCCTTATTGATCTTGAAGAGACATGAACTTAGCATATCCCGACTAAAAGACACAAACTTAAAAACATATCTCCTATCAGTCTAAGACTACATAAAAATCCTAAAACATTTCGGTCTGAAAAATAAAAAAAGTTGCTACAGAGTGTTTGAAAGATCTTTACAAAATAATTTACAGACATGACAAAAATCACCATTGTTATGGTACTAGACACCATTATAAAAATCAAAACTTAAAAAATATAATTAATGCATATATACTTAAATATATATCTAGTTTAATTAATGAAAATCTTGACTATCATCCCTCTAAAATAAAATTACCACTCTACACTTTTATATAATATGTACAATTTTTTAATGTAAATTTTATATCTATAATATTATTTTCACATTACATAAATATTTACAACAATAACAATAATAATAATAATAATAATAATAATAATATTGTAATAGTAATTTAATATATATTTTGAAAACAAATGTATAATTATTATAAAAAATATAATATTAATAAGTTTTTTCAAAATTAAAAAAAAAACAATAATATTTTAAGTTTTACAATTTTGAATACTAAAAAAGTTAAAAATTTCTTTATAGAAGTCAAAGCCCTAAACCCACAAGATGGATTTCTAGCTGGTAGAGTAAACCAATTCTGAATTAATCCATGTTGCGTATTTGGGATCCCACCCAAAATTTAGAATACAAATAGTAAAAAAAAGTTTATTTTATTTAGGCTTATTGTAAAAGAGAAAAATCTATTTCAATGAGCTTCTCCTTTCAGATATTTTATATTTAAAATTTAGGATATTTAGATTCACTTTTATTTTGCTAAATTAAAAACAAAGAAACTACCAAGTACAACACGAGAATTCTATTTGCCTTTCATATTTTCACAAAATGGCACAGTGCCCCACTCAAAAAATTAAACATAAAACCTTTAATGTTAAGAGGGACCACAACACAACACATTTTCCTTCCACTTCAAAATATGAAATGCTCCATCACCCCCAGAGACAAAGAGAGTGAAAAAACGGTACAAAGAACAGCAAAAAAATGTTATTAAACATACTAAAAGACACTCTTCTTCAACAGAAAAAACTTCAACTGAATTCAAATATTGTTTTAACTTCTTATCATTGCTACAGAATTTATTCCCAAATAAAGGGAAGTTTCATGACAAAAAGTCTGTTTCTAGTATCCACATTTATAAAAATTAAATTAGATCCAATTAAATATTAGATTATGCCCAAAATATCATTCAGAATGGAAATAATAAGTATAATTAAATACAAAACAAAAATAAGTTCAATTTGAAGCATTGAAAAATAAATAAACAAATAGAAGAAACTTTATTCAAAAAATCATCAATAACTATTATTACATAATTAATATTTTTCAACAATAATTAAAAAATTAAATTAATTAAAACTATCGTAAAACAGGAATAATTATTACAAACTTCTATACTACATTATTATAATGACCACAATCATACATAAAAACGATTCAGCCTTTTTCAAATCAGCCAGTTTTAGCCATTAAATATAAAATCAGACATAATAGTACATAAACCATAAAATCAAGAAGTTACTGCAGAAACAAAGGTTATCAAACATGCAAACTTTCCATACAGTTTAAGGGCAATTATAGGATATAGCTAGACAATATATTCACCTTAAAATTTAACCATTCAAAATTGAAAAAAAAGATGCATCTAAAACATTAATGCCAATAGAAATTAACTAAGAAAAACACATCAACAAATACTAAAGGAAACTTGAAAAACATCAATAAGCCAATTACTTTTCTATGGGTCAGATTGGTTCATTAACATTAACAAGAAAGTACCAAAGTTTCAAAATACTCCATATAGAGTCCCAACCATTAGATTAATAACTCACTGAAATCCTAAAGACATTCTCTAGACAAGGGGATCATTACCCTAATCACTAATACAACTAAAACAAACTGAAAATCCAACTGTCAGAAACAAACTGATCTAACACACATTAAGCTTCCACGTCAACACTTTCCTTCCTAGGAGAGCACAGGAGCCAGACAAAACCATAAGGATCCTTAACCTTCCCCACGCGCCCACCACAGCACGCGCCTTCAATTTCAGCCACTTCTTCCTCCACGACAGCCCCAGCATTCACCGCTTTAGCTACAGCCCCCTGAACGTCCTCAGTCTCCAAACACAAAACGACACCATTTCCACCCGCCTTCACGCTGACAACAAAATCAAATGAAACTGCCTTCAGTCATTGAAATATATTATGAACTAACAAGTGAAGACCACGTTTGCAAAAGAAAACAAAGGTTAACTGAGAGCGTGGAATTAAGACGACAAAAACAAACAATAGATAAGACACTAGAGACCAAAACGTGAACAATGGAAGAACAAAACAGACAAAAAGAAGATCACGAATCTCGAAAAATATAATTCCTGTTAAATATAGATCGAGTGCATACAAGCCAAAAATTAATTTAAAATTATGGACCAATGCACGGGCGAATAAGATACAAACACAGAACTTAAATTTACACAAATGAAAGTCATACGATCAAAAAAACAGTACCATAACTAGAACATCAGAAGCAAAAATGCCAAAACATGTTAAATATGAATAGATCTATGAAATATAAGCGATGAACATGATGAACAGAGAAAACTAACGGTGAAGCAGAGTCGTCGACGAGGTCAGCGACGAGAATGGTGGAGCCAGCAATTTTGAGCTCAGCCGAGAGAATGAGAGGAAGCTCGTGGTCAGCTTTGCGCTTGGGGTTGAGCGCACGGGAAACTTCCTCTGCACCAAACGCAGCCTTGTAGAAGGAAACGGCGTCGTTTGCTTTAGGAGCTTCAACCAGAAGCTGCGGCTTCACGGCAAGAAAAGACACCGCAGCAGCGGCATTCTCCGTCACGCCATTTTGTGCTTCTTGCTGAGCCATTGGAAACAGAGAATGAAGGGAGAAGAAGAGGGAAAACCCTAACCCTAAGAGAGAGAGAAAGAAGAGTTACTGCAGAAGAAAATGAGATGAGCGTGAAGGAAAAGGTTGGGGTGGGGCAGTCTTTATAAAGAAGCGGGGAGTCGAAACGTTTGGGGGCAAAAGGGGAATTTGTGAAAACATGAGAGTTGAGTGCATTACTTTACCAATTTTTATTTTAAAAAAAGAAAGGGTTTAGTTTATGGATAAAGGAGAACCTGAGATTGCCCCTAGTTGTGGGTTTAATTTACCAAGCGACGGCCAACGGTCTTTTCAACTACATGTTGGTGAGTCTAACACGCGCTTTCTTCACGCGCCACTTTGATGACATGTAAGAAAATGTGGAAAATCAAGTGTTTTTGATATTTTAAAAAATTAAAATTAATTAATTGAATGATGAACTCAGGTACAGGACCATGCCTGTACCTAGAAGAATGGAATATCATACAATACAAAATAAAATAATAACAGGTATGACAAAGTTCTCCACTAAAATTTCTAAAACATAATAATAAAAAAGTATTTATAAATTAAGATTGTATTTACCTAAATTCTATATGTATAATTATAAAAATGATGTTAAACTATAAAATAAATTTAACTCAAACTCAAATCTGGAATAAATGAATATATTACACTACCTGTGTAAAAGTAAAAGTATTCCTCCGAATTCAACTACTGTGTGGTAACAGTATAATTATAAAAAATTATATATGTATACATATTAAAAAAATCAGTCAACGCTTAATTTATACATAAATATAATCAAATTGATAAATTTGTTATATAATATTATAATATGATAAAAGGAGAGATGGAGAAAAAAAGTGATGAAAGATTTACATAAATCAAAATGTATTGTTATTGTAACTATAATACTTACGGATAATGATAATTTGATACCAAGTCTTTATAAATTTTTACTGTGTCCACGTGTCGTGTTCTGATTGGTTCTTATGCAAAATATTAAAATAATTTTAAAGTTAAAAGCTCTTTTTGGTCTCAGTTTTTGTTGGGAAAATTCGAAATGGTCCCTATGTTTTTTTGTGTTTGATTTGGTCCTAAAGAATATAATTGGAGTTTAATTTAGTCTTTTTCACTAACTCCGTTTAAATCGTTAACAGTGAGATGTCCAAATGTGCAATTAGAGTGTGAACTGTCATTTATGCTCTGACGTGGACTAGATCAGTCATCATCATAGGGACCATATTTGCAAATAATAAACAGAAATGGGGACTAGATTGAACAACTTTCATTCATTACAAAATAAAGAGCCACATCACCATCTTCTTCAACCTTCAGCCCAACCAGTTACTTAACCCTAGTGCCGCCACACCTAAATCCTCAGGCCGCCACCGTAATTATGCCCCAGAGACTCCAAAAACTTTCATACGAAGTGACCAAAATCACATTCACACACCCTTTTTTATCAAAACCCTGTCAACAGTTTTAATCACATCATCAACAACTCTAACTTTACAATTGAAGAGAACCAACAAGGAAAAGAAGAAACTTGGACATTGTTCACGTACTTGGGTTAGTAAAAACTTTAGCTTGTTGTGAGAAACAAAGAAGAACCCATTTATTGCAACAAGAAGAAGAAGATTGGGAAGCAGACATGGCTCATTAACCATCAAGATTGGGAAGAAGATTGGTTAACCTCCAACGTCACTGTGGCTTTCATAGAACAAAATAAAAACCCTAATTTGAGAATCCACCCCCTTTTCACCTCAATCTTGCAAATCTGATTTTGCAAATTTGATTTCCCTAAGATGATTGCTTCCGATTGGAATAGCACGTCCCTGGTGTTCCCTCCCAAAGATGTTCTTCTCAATCTCGCAAGTTTCCCTCCCAAACCACGATAAAAATCTCACAAATACTTAACTTTAATTTATTCCCAAAATAATAACCCTAATCACAAATTCTATTTAAAAAATCTTTATTCCAACTGACAATGCCACAAAAGATTCCAAGTCAGCCAATAAATGACACCTCACAATGCAGTTGTACATCTGGACAGCTCGCCGTTATCAATTTAAACGGAGTTACCGAAAAGGACTAAATTGAACTCTAATTACGTTCTTTAGGACTAAATTGAACACACAAAAAACATGGGGACCATTTCAAATTTTCCCAACCAAAACTGGGACCAAAAAGAGCTTTTAACCTAATTTTAAATGATATGGAAATGCAAAGCTTGAGTTTTTTGGGGGTTTTATTTTTTTTGAGTTTCAAACATTACAAATCTCATTTATGAGAAAGAACCTCACCCACTTACAAACCTTCCTTGACCATAATAGATCGTTTATCGATAAAGGATCATTTACTAGAGTTGTGTCTATCGTTGTTTTGTTCAAACGTTTCGTTTTTGAATCATCGTTTAATATCGAAACCACCATTAACATAGGTTTTGAAGCTTCACACGTCCATTTCATTGCAACCTCTATTTAGAAGCATCATTATAGGCAAAAATCACCATTGAAGACAAAAAAACATTGTTTGTAAGTTTCCATAATTCGTTTTTATTTTCTTTTCTTATTGTTGTTCGGTGATTTTCACTTATTTTAAATATTTGAATTTTTCTTTTATCATTTTAGGATTATTGTGTGTTTTGGGTGAAAAGTTACAAAATTTTTACGCACAAATTTTGTTAATTGAAATTTTGTTAATTGTTATGTAGGTGATCTCAATGAAATATACTTTTGTACGAAATGTTGATGAAGATTCTTGCCAACTAGTAAAATACAAAGTATGTGTACCATAAATTTTATTATTCATAAAAAAAAACTACATATGGTCTTAAAAGTGTTGATTTGGCCATTCTCTTAAATCTCAAATTTTAAGGTAATAAAGCATCCTATCATTAAAATAACAAATTAGGACATAAGAACATGTCGAGTAAGTAATGAATCATACCATATGAGCTACTCGATCCATATGTTGTAAATAAGTATGTATTGAAAGTATTGATAATCGATGTTTACTTATGAACATACAAGTATGCATTTTGCATTCGAATTATATTGTGTTTATTTGGTTTAAAATATTTTTATAATTAAAATGCATATATAATATTTTAGTAATTTTAACTAGGGATCTTGATTCATCTTTTTTGACTAAATTTAGTTAAATCTGGGATAAGATTATGTGAAATTGGTTAAGATTATGTGTATTATTTGATTATGTGGACTATATTATTTAAATAAATAGTGTTTGACATGACACGAATCTAATTGTTTACTTTAGGAAATTAAGGATTTCATTTGATCTCTTCATCTTGTTTAAGATTGCACTTAATTCTCTTCCTCTTGTCTAAGACATCTGTGTTGGTGTAGGGAAAAGCTCTTTCTTTAGGGCTTTCTTCCAAGAACGAGAAAAAAAAGGTTGTCTTATTCTTCTTCCTAGCTAGTCGCAACATAGGGTTACTCCTCTTCAAAAAGAAAGTGGTTCTCCTTTTGACTAGTGTTGTCGCATACCTTCGTGGCCGGCCGAAATCGCTACCAGCAACGTCACCCATGCTGGAACCACCGCTGCCACCACACTACACCATTGCTAACGATCATCGTTATGTCGCCGCCGGTAATCTTGGCCTTCGTCGAAGGCATCACCAGTGAGGGCCAAAACGCACTTTGTTATGCGAATCCTGAGTCATCGTGATCGATTCGCCTCTACTCTGAATTCACACTCGGCATCGGCGATGCCACCGAAGATTATCTTCTTATTTGTATTGTGCTTTATTGGGTATGACTTTGGGGTTTCTGATGGTTGGAGGTTGAACATGGTTGTGGCTAGGATGTTGAATTTGTTTTTTAGTGTTATTTGTTATTGGGGGCAATGAATAGGTATTGATCAATGTGTTTTAGGTCCTTGTCTCTTTTTCAGGTGACGGTCAATGTTTAAATTGGGTGATGAAGACATTATATAGCCCAAATAACATCTTGGAAAAACAGATTCGTATACACAATAAATATAGGCATTAAAATATTGAGTTGGGGTTGTCGGTAAAATCGAAAGAGATATGGGGAAGAAGATAGGTGCTCGTGAAAGAAGAACCTTTCCCAGAGTTGAGGTTGTCCGCCAAACCGAAAGAGATATGGGGAAAAAGATAGTTATTCCCCTAGATGTCCTCTTGCACGAGATCAAAAAGCCCTCTAGCTAAGTTTTATTTTTCGAGAATTAGGAGCAAAAGTCTGAACCTTTGTTCAAAATTCACAGGATAGATTGAGAAAAAAAACCCTATCGTATTTATAAGAGGAAGATGGACTACCTAGACTGGGTTTTCAAATTAAAGAGAGGAAAACAAAATTTGGAGTTCAATCTAGGTTTTCTGGGTTCAATTAGGATTAAATTGGTTTAATTACATTCCCCATTTCTTCCATGGGGGAGGTTTAGTGGCCGGCGACCGACAACGAGGTCCATTGGGGAGTGAGTCTCTGTAAGGTTCGATTAGGAATAAATTTTTATGTGCGGGAAGGCATGTTCCGTAGCTGGATTGTAGAACTAGTTGAATATATCTGTAGGGGAAGCTACAGATTGGGCTGTAGGAACAATTATAGTCGGTGAGGTAGGGTACAAGAGTGTGGCTTATTCTTTCCACAATGGTGTTATGATATTTGAGAAGGCTTATGGTGGTAATCATGATGGGGTTAATAACGATGGAGGTACACATGTTGATGAGTATGATGATGATACAATATCAGGGAAATACTATGTTGGTAGTAGTGGTATCAATTAGTATAGTTGGCATAAATGCTACTATGAATATAGTCAGTTAGTTGGGTGCGTGATGTTAGTGAAATTCAAGGATCGAGGATAGAGTATTGAGTATTCATATGTGTTTGATTTGTTATGATTAGGAATCTTGCTGTGATTACTTATGTGTAAGGGGTGTTTGATTATACTTGATATAATCATAAGGTTTGTATCTTGTTGTGTGATTGATTATGGTGGATATAACCAATATATGTGAATATTGTTGTCATGATTGTCTTACCGGTAGCTTTTCTCATTCGTGTTTGTGTTTGTGTTTGTGAATGAAATTATCGACGATGATTGTATAATGCCTATATGTGAGCAGATAATGTTACAGATGTTTCAGTGATAACGGTTGATTTAACGTGTTTGTGTGTGTATATTTCGTGAACAAATCAACTCCTTCATAGCTTTTACCTTGTTTTATCCTCAATTTTAGTGTGTTTTCTAGTTTTCTTGTGTTTTATTTAGTATATGCTTGTTTTTACCTCTAATCTCTTTGTTTGAGTGTGCGAAATAAATGAATAGAAAGCAATTCTAGTGGAGGAAAACAAGCAAGAACTCAAGAGAACATGTTTTGGGATAAGAAAAGAACAATTTGAAGCAAATACCCATGTTGGACGCCTTTGGAGCAAGCAGATCTGTAGAGAAAGCGAAAAAGATGCAGTGCAGAAAAATCGGGCCTGAGCCTCCCAAAAGGGGGTTGAGCGCCCTTCAATTCGCAGATCTAGCCATAACTTGGTGCCTGGGCGCCCCAGAAGGGGGCTGGGCGCCCTTTGCTTCACTAATTCACCTAGAACTTGGCGCCTGGGCGCCCTAGAGGGGGGTTGGGCGCGACTTTTGCTGATATGTCAAAATGGGTTATTTAAACATGGGTCTTGCGATTTTTAGGGCATTCTTCTCTTCCTACACTTCATTCTCCACCTATAGAGATTGGGAGAGGCCCTTAGAGGTTGTTTGGGGTGTTGGGAAGCTCTCCCACTCCTCCTTGGGTCTTCAAGCTTCATCGATGGTGATTTCACCCTTTTTGGGTTGAGAAAGAAGATGGGTCATGAATTGGAGATGGAATTTCAAAAGGGAGGTGCACATGGAGCATGGAGAAATTGCTAAGAACCTTAGGAAAGACTTTGCATCTTCTCTTTGGTTCCAATTTCTTCCTTATCTCTTTAATTTTGTGAACCCTAAGTTCTCCACCATGGAGAGTTTTTCCTATTTGTTGAGATTAGATGTAATAAACTGAATCTTGTGTATTTTGTGATGTTAATACATATGTTTTTCCATTTCAATGTTAGTATTTGATTTCTATGCTTAATGCTTGATTTGGATTGATCACCCATGCATGAATTATGGTTCTTGATGTATTGGAAAATATGACTTGAACTTAGAACTGAAATTGAACACCTAATTGATAGAATTGAGTTGTTTGTAAATGCATGAGAATGAAGTGGATGAACTTTAGTTTTGACAAATTGTAAATACACTGTTAAATTCCTTCCACACCAACTGTTTGATAAAATACCAAAAAGAATTTCTTGTGTTGTTTTGTGCACTTTGATGTCTAATTGAGTTATAAAAGGAAGAGTTGTCATGTGTTGCACAAATCCCTTGGGAGAAAATGATATTTATCACTTGTTACACTACGACCGATGCACTTGCCGTTGATTTTGCAACCAACATTCAGAGACGTGATTAACTTGAGAGAGGATGGGGAAAAACCTTAGGATTCAACTAAAGTTATTTTGTATTACAAGTTAAGACAATGTAATATTTCCTTCGTTATTTTATTACTCGAAATAATATAATTGGATAAGTCTTTTTTAGTACGTTTTCGCGCTATGAAAATTTTGATTTTTATCGATTTTTAATAACCCGTGACATAATAGAAATCGGGGTGTTGCAATAACTATATTTCAATAATAATTTATAAACATTACAGCCTAATCTAATGATTGATGAGGTTGTAATTACAATGTTATCAAGAAAACTTAAGAATAGAAAGAAGTTATTATCCTTTAATTTTTTTAAAACCATTTTTCATAATTTAATAATTTACTTATAAAAACATATTTAAATAAGAAACTTAAAATAGAGAGAAACTTACAATTATACATATGATAACATTCTTTTAAGATATTATCCATAAGATAACATTTTTAACGAAGATATTGTACATAATATATTATTCACACTGTAAATGTTAGAGCTTCCAACTTCAATTATTGTACTATGTAGACGAGCAAATATAAATACAAATGCAAGAAGAATAATTAGACGAAGAGAAAGATGATTTTTTTCATTTATTCTTTGTAAATATTTTCTAATACTAACCTGAGTAAACTTGTATTTTTTTTTTTGGTAAAAAATTCTTCAATTTATAATGCATTTATTGGTTTAAAAATTTTAGACACTATAGTAACACCCTTAAATTTATTCTTAAAATAGTATGAGACACTAATTTAAAAATTCCAAAACGCATGATCAAGGTGAGGTGGAAAGAGAGTTTTCATATTTGTAAGATTTTCACTGTAAAACTATTCTATAGAAAAAAATAGTATTTGTATTTTATATACAGTCATTTGGATATAAAAGCCTACTTACAAAAATCAAAAAGTTTAACATATAGTACGTAGGCCTACTTACAAAAATCTCCAAAGCATACAAACCCCATTTTCTGAAACTAAGTCTCTTTTCCAGATAACACCACGAAAGGTAGAAGTTTTGATTTAAAAAGGTGGTAATACTGAGTGCAAACATATGATAATATAAAAGGTTCAAAAGCAACTCGGAGAACGTGAGAAATAATATTTTGAAAATTGGACGAAATTTAAGAAGAAATGTCTTTATAGTTATTACTTTTTATTTTATTTTTCTTTATGGAAAATCTTAACAGAAATAAAATATAGCTTAAAGTTTTTGACTGAACCAATATAAATGTTTCACGATGTATCCTTCCTAGAATATAAATGTTTCGTAAGAACCCCATAAAGCTCGTAATTCGCTACAAAACTCATCAAAATAGACTTATTTTAAGCAAGCACACATATATTATAGGCTTAGGATGTTGGTCAAACCATAAAATCAAAAACTAAAAATATCATTCTTTAACGTGTAAAATTTCACCTATTTTAAAAATCTATACGATTTGCGAAATAAAAAAATTATTTGTCCAAAATGGTAACGTCACATAAACATATTTTTACACCACTTTTACATAATCTATGACTTTGTACTAAGTATGATATCATCACTTAACTATTTAACCGTAAAAAAAGTACCTAAATTCCATATTATTTTTTAAAAGTTTAATTTTTGTTTAGCTTACACATTTTATTTATTAGCATTAGATTGTAAAAAAGTTCATTAGGACTCTACCAACCCGCAGATAAATCCATTTAGTTCGAGAACGGTTTCAAAATTTTGAAGGATTATTAGGACTCTCGTATAAAAAGCTTGAGAATTGTTTTCTCCTTCAAAATATCAATATTTAACTACTATTTTTTTTTAAATTTTTCATTAAAGTTCTTTCAATCACTCAAATTATACAATGAATTCTTAAAACTTTTTTTTTACATAAATATAAAATACTCATTTTTGTTTCTCACGTGCCACAATCTTAAAAAGACATCAATTTTGTCGGAATCATGTTGTCAGTGAAATTTATGTATATTTTATTATAAGTATAATATAATATAAATATTGTTCAGCCGTCTTAGCTCAGCTGGTAGAGCGCATGGCTTTTAACCATGTGGTCGTGGGTTCGATTCCCACAGACGGCGAATTTTCTTTTCGCTTTCCTAATCCTTTAATCTCTGTTTTGTGGTGATTATTATCAGAGCATCTAAAACTCTTATGGAAAAAAGGTTGATGAAAATTGCCATATTTTGATCATCAGTAGAAAGAGTGGGTTCAATTATTTATTATATATTGATCATAACAAAAACTTTCACAAGTCATATTTACATGCTTCCATTCTCTTCTGCTGATGAATCAGAAGCAGAATCTTCATCCAGTGTTGAATTTGATGTAGTCTCCAATTGGCTCCCACTCTCACTGTCTGAACTCCCTACTGTTCTTTCTTCAAGAGGGTGTTTCAAGAACCAATACATTATGCTAGCTGTTAGAGTCAGGATCATCTTTTGATTAACCTGCAACATGCAGCAAAATACCATTCAAAAGTTGTTACAAAAAACACCAATACAATTGCACCCACATTAGTATCATCCATAATATCCATTGTGTCTTGCAGGTTAACTTTTTTGAGGATTGTTTACCTTAAATAAGTATTTTTCCAAACATAGAAAGTGAATGTTTGCTAAATGTTTTGAAGTCAATGACCAAAACCTCAACATGAATGTTTGCTAAATGTTTACCTCAGTGATGTCTTCAGGAAGCAAGAATATGGAACAACCAAGCTTTCTTGCAATACTGATAATGTAGGTGGCATTCATCATTTTCTCCTGATCTGCATGATTTATAAACCAGATCAACACAAATCTTCTCCTGGTTCCAAATTTATGTCCATTTCATGCAACACCATTATGCAAGTGAAGAACGTAATTTTTGTAGTTCACTTCATGTAGAAGGAGTGAGATAACTTCAGCTTGAGAGAATTTCATGATAGTTGGAATTTAAATCATATAAAATATATAAAGACACAATCAATACAATTGCAATAAAAATGGATTATTGAATCTGCCTGTTGTCAGATGTTAATGATTATAAATGGCCCAAGACATGATTTTCTCACACACTACAACTAAAGTAGGACAGGATTACATGAAAAATGAAAAGTTATGTTTGCTTTAATGATGTAATTAGAATAGGAAAATCCAATGGAATGAATGATGTTACAGTTTTCAAGCAAAGCCATTAATGACCATAACGAATCCAAAACTCTAGTTGGAACATAATTATTGTAGTCCACATCACATCTGATTCATCACAGAAGGATATTCAGAAAACATGCATGCAAGTCAAAAACATTAAAGAGTAGAAAGAAAACATACCAGTTATTCCTTTTGTTACAAGACCCCAATTTACAGCTCTAGGTTGCACAGAACTAAGAAGCTCAAGGAAAAAAATTCCATCTGATACACTCTTGTCCTACAATTTGAATAATTATAACAATTAACCAACCTAATTTGGTAATAGTTTATTCTCTTAATAAATAATACAAACTATTTGTCCAAAAGCACCATGCAACACTAACCAAATACACCTAAAAGATGTATCAAGAAAAGAGATAACTAGCTCAGGAAAATTACTATACTTTTTCATGTTCCATATAACAAAAATCACCTTTAGAAGCAAACATAACTGCATAGCCAATCTAGCTTTTGATTACTGATATATCCCAGTAAAATATAGTGAAATTGGGATCTTTTCTTGAGCAGAAGTATAATGTACATATATATCAAAAGGGTACTACAAAATGAACTGTTTGTCATGCAAGAGTACAGTATCTCTTTATTTGGCAAGCACCAGAGGAAAACCAATAAAACTATCAAATATTACAAAGAACACGAGAGTCAGTCATTTGCACTAGAATGAATCACATATATATATATATATATATCTGTGTGTGTGTGTGTGTTCAAAATACCTTGAAACTATCCATTCGGCTTTGACTTCCTGAACTACTGACTCTGCCGTTTGCCCATCGGAGAATATCAGCATCAGTTATTTCCTTCCCATGAGAGTGAAATCTCAAGTTTTTTAGAAGTTGTAGGATGTTGTATCGCATCAACTGCCACAAATATGCTGAAGATAAAATCAACCATGTTTGGTTAAACAGCGTTAGCATCCTCTAACATCAGATAAAAAGTTTTATAGAAGGGACAAAGGAACAATGAATTAATGGTTGACATATTTTCAGTAGATAAATTGACTCAAACCAAGCAACAAAACATAGTTTTAAGGTCAACATACCTAGTATTAATTTTTTATAACCCTGCACAATGTCATTCCCAGCAATATTTACCAGTGAAAATTTAAGCTGTTTCCCTATTTTCACCACTTGATTGCAATTCTCTACTTTTTTAAATGGCAACTTAATAGGTGGCTTATTAGCAATCTTCCAATTCACAATCCCTGGTGACACTTTGTCTAGAGTCTCCAAGAGTACCCACCTGTAAACAAGTACAACACATTCAGAAGATGTAAATCTCATATGAAAACAATGTAAACTGTTGTCAAATCAAAAAGAGAATCATGTCACACAATTCCTAAATGTCAGATATATTTAAATATACATTGCCATTATTTGAATGATTATAACATTCTTATCCTGTGAGAAATTTGAAAAGTGAAATTATTAAACCAATCTCACAGTTTTCAATTACATAGACAAGATTAACAAAACCAGTTCATATTCGTCATCATCTGTAAGAGATATAGTGAAAATAAGATACTCCACCCATTTCTAACATCCTCAAAGACATTGTTGATGTATGTTGAATTTCCAAGGCTATTGATCCAGAGGCGAAATGCTCTCTCTTCTCTAGAGTCTTGGGTGTCATCTAACAAGTTTTCAAGGAGAGAACTTTGTTTTGCTTGGGTTGATAGTCCATTCCTGTAAGAGGGAAATTAAGTTTGCTTGCATATATTTCTTAAACCCCAAATATAAATTTGCAAACATTTTATTGGAGATATAATGGAATCATATATAGGATAATCAAATCACATTCAAAGCCAATAAAAGGGACAGCCAAATGAAGATTTAGGTGCTCAAAATTGTACATCTATTTACACCTATTCTAATAACTTGAATAAGTAAATTTCAAAATCTGGCTAATGGGGTGACACATAATTAAAATGAACATATTAACATTTAGAGTATCAACTGAATGTTCAAATGACGGTTGTTTAGTCAGGCACAAATCATCATACACTGGAGAATAACCAATCTGGCAATTTCTTGCAGAAAGAGCATCTAATAAAATGATAACAGAAGAAAACAAAAGTGTGACCCCGAGAAATATGGTGATAGTGAGATTCAATAGAGAAGGATTCGTTGGGAGCATACTCAGTCACAGAGAATAAGCTGTTTCTGAAGTCTACCGTTAGGGTCTCACAAAAGTCAAGAATGAAAAAGTACCTCAGATATATAAGGAAACCACTTCAATAAAACAATCCTTAATTAAATCCTAAAATAGATTTCCATCTCATGTCTTATATATAGCCAACAACTCAAAAATGGAGCAATTTAAACTCATAATGTGTGCTTAATAGAAAGATCATTATCACCTGTGTTGGAAAATATGTGCAACAAAAGCAAGGTTAAGATTTGGGGAACCTTCCACTATATCTCTAGCCGTTATGTATCGCTCGCAACCCATCTTATCAGCATGTTCAAGAACTAATTTTGCTCGTTCGTAAGGATTTTTGACAGCCAATGTGGATGGATTAGTGTATTCAGGTGCAAGAACATTTAGAAGGTGAGCATAAGCTTCTGCATCCTGCAGTGTCAGAACCATATATGTTAAAAAAAGGCTATCTGCCTGAACTTTGCTCAAAAAGGTTTTGCTATAATTAATAGTTCATAATACTGACTAATGATTTCCTGTATTTCTCAGCATTAAAAGTAGAAAAAGTGTACAATGAATGAATCTTTCAAGAAATATTTTTACTCAAAAAAATCCTCGTGGGATAATTCACTTTATTAATCCTCAATATTAAAGTTACTTATCTCCTGTTTTACATGAGACGAAAAAGATTTCAAACCCCTACAGTTCATTAATACTAATACTAAAAGTTCCAACTTCCAATAGTAAATTTAATCAACAAATTATTATTCAAGAGGCTGCTCATATGAACAAAACACATATTAACATCATATATAACATAGCATAGCTACATTTATGTTTAAAAAAATACTCCATTACCCTAACATCAGAGGAGAAGTTCGTGACTATCCTCTTGTAACCTGATTTCTTCAAATGGAAATTCATCCACCTTAACAAAATCTTTTCTGGTGCCAGACTCATCAACTCTTCCATACCCTGTTATTTCAGAAATTTGAAGGTAACAAATACAACAATGATGAGAAGTATGAAAAGATGACGAAAACAAGCATTTACCTCACTATCACTGACCAACTCCACAAGCTGTGGTGTTTTCTTTAGGTTCAGATCCGCCAATAGTTGAATCTAATTTAGCAACCACCATTAGGAATGTCAAAAGTTTTTCCTTGTAAAATTTAATATGCAGCATGCAGTCTCTACCAATTTCATTGATACCAAAACAAGAATGCATAATTAGATAAAAAAAAATGAAGATCTATTCATATAAGGTAATAAATTTTAGCAATCTAAACAAAACAATTCTGAACTTCACATTAATTACCATTTACCTTAATAATCTGTGAAATTAATCCGAGCACCAGATGACGCTGAAATTAAAACAAAACAAATAAGATACCAACCCACAAATTGAAAAAAAGAAAAGAAAGAGAAAGAAAATTTTAATAGCAGAAAGGTGGAGAGGTAATTCCTACATGATCAAAAACTGAATTAAAAGAAAGATATTCTGATAACATGGGCTAACAAATCCTATAACAATGTTGAGAGAATTCATTTAAAAGATTTAACTCTAATAAAAAAAATTATAATCCACCTTAGAGCTCCTGATGTGGACAAAAAGATGGATCTACAGTTTCTTAGATTGTGACAGTGAAATAAAATATCTTAAATATGACGAAACCTAGCAACACTACTACCTTGCCAGAGGCACATCCTAAGTCTAATATAAAAATTAATTCTGAGATTCATTATCACAGTGATCCAGTTGCTGAGAAATAGAAAGGCTTTAATGTAGAGACCACATAGCACTCAAACATACCCTTCCTTCAATGAGGTCTTGAGTTCCAATGTTGACTACTGTACATCCAATTGCTTTAGCAGAGTTCAGGCAAAGCGTGTGGTTTTCATTCCTTTCCCATGGATTAAGTAATCTTTTTGTATTGATTGCCCTTTCATCAATGGTCCGTGGAACAGCCACATTAATCAGCTTACTGCAACAAATGTAATTCTTATTAAAGGATGAAAAAACTGAGTTATATTGATCAACATAAGAAGATTTTTTAATAAAAGTATAGTACCAAAGAAGAACACCATCTTTTGCTATTTCAAATAGATCATTGGTTGAAGAATCAATAGGAAGGCATTTCTTGAGAAATTCATCTCCTGCAAGATAGTTATTTATATGTGCAACATATGATGCCTTCTCAGATTCACTTATTGTGTGAAGCAATGTGGTAGTTGCAGCCTTGAGGAACGCTGATGAGTTTTTTGCATTACTCCCCGTCCTAGAACTTGCAAAACTTTGCAGCTTTAAGTAAATCTGTCATCATTATAGCACCATTATTAAAATCACTCAAATTAACTTTGATTTGGACACAACTACTGAAACTGTTTCACTTTTTAAAAGGTGAACCAGTTCCAAGTTTAATCCCCCGTATGTTGTTTACTTCCTAAAGCAACAGAAATTTTTCCAAAATACGGCTGCACTTCAAAATATGCAAGACAAATTGAAAATAATTCTCCAAGTTTCTGGGAAATGCTGATTAAATTTGATTTCTAATTACATTTACAACTCTTTCTTTCTGTACCAAAAACTTTATATAGATCTTTTGGATTAAAGGTTCAAATAATAGGGAAAATGGAAATATTACTTTTTTCTCTCTTTCTTTTCTCTGTTTCTCTTGAATTAAATACAAAGAAAAGCCTCATTCAATCAACCACTTCAGCTGTTATCATGTTACCTTTTTTAGTACTAGAGCAAAGAAAAAATACCAGATAACACTAATTTCATTTCTTATATTGAAATTGAGTAGATGAGAAGATCAGAATAGATCAGGATAATAAATCACTACTAGGAAGGAAAAAAAAAGGGTGATATGTGAAAAAGTACAAGGATCCAGTATCCTTAAAAAGCTGATGCTTGAAAGGATCAGATGATAAAGCTCACCTTGAGAAACAATTCAAAATCAACCTCTTCACTTATGTTCTGATACAAATCTTGAATATAAGAAGCTCTCTCTTCTTCACTGAGATTCTCTCCCACAACCTTCAACCTCGACATCTTGGAAGCCAAGTCCCCAACCGCAAGCCTTCCACTCTCCCTCCTCATGCTCACGAACTGCACCAACCATTAAAAAAAAAAAAAAAAACCCACGACCCCAATTGCACTGACAACATCAAATTCCAGTCTTTCAAGGAAAACAACATCAAATACTCAAAAAACTTCCTTAAAAAACACGATGAACCTCCTTGCGAAGAAAACCAACCATGACGAACTTACTTGGGATTTCAAGCTGCGAAGCTCCACCTGGGTGAACTGGTTCTGAAGCCATGGATCTGAAACAAGAATACCCCAGTGGCCAGACATATCTGTAGCTATAAATTATGATTGAAGTCTGTTTCTTGCACCAAATGCAGAATGAAGAGAGAGAGGAAAAAAAACACAAAGCTTGTGTTTCTGGTTTTCTCTAACAAGTTGCTTTCTAACACAAACACACACTCTCTCTCTCTCTCTCTCTCTTGAGTTTATAAAAAGTAGAAAAGGGTTGGAGAGTGTCACAGAAGGAGAAGTTGGAAGAAGACCAACACTTTGGGACAGAGAAGAGCTGTCACAGTTCAAAGTTGCTCTGGTGGGAGAGAGAGAGAGAAAAAGAAAGAATTCAAATTATTACACACAAAAATGAATGTCACATTATCTAAGTCCCTAGTTCCTTAAAAACTTTTGATGGGGACCCTTATGTTGCCGTTAAAAGAAATTTTTTTCAAAAACTTTTATCAGAATCCTTTATAGTATTCTAAGATTTAGTACGATATAGTTATTATACTAGACATGTAATTAACTTGGGTTCAGATAAAGTTTTCCTCCCAAGCTATGTTAATATATTATAATCTTTAACGAGGGTTTTTCAAACCCAAGTGGACTTACTTCATAATGCCAACGGTTTCCTTTAAACTCTAGTTTAAATAAGTTTTAAACTTTTCTCAAATTTCAAATTTTATGTTTATTTTAATCTCTGGACTGTTTTCATTCTTCATAATTAATAAGAACAAAATCCAAAAAAACCACTCAAAATCTGAAATTTGATATAAAAAAATTATTTAATTCTAAATTTTATATTGATAGTTGAAACAAGAGTCATTAAAGCAAAGTTGTGTTCAATATAATTAAGTTCCTTTTTGTTTAAGTTTTAAAGAGTTAGAGTTTTAGATGTAATAATATATTACTGATTTTTTTATTAACTTTTTATTTTAACGGGACAAGCATTTTAACCGAAAAATATTTAACGATTTTTAGTATTGAAAGGTAATAATTCATCACTAATTTTATTTAATAAAACAAACATTTTGAGAATAAATTTTCAATAATGACTATAATTATAGTGACAATAGATACTACATACATTCACAATGGTAGTAGAGTATAATATTTGGACTGTATAATATCAGGTTGATTGTTTTAAGAGGTATAATAGTTGTAAGCGAAAAAGAACTTGGAATGTTTAGGTTTTAAGTATATATTTGAAGGAAAAAGAAAGGAGAGAGAAAGCAGATTTATTGTTATTTCACCTACAATTATAGGTGAGATAAAAGTGGTTGCAATTACAAATATATAGTATAGTGTAATCATAAAGTTTTAATGTTTATTACAATGTAAATGACATTAAAAAATTCTATAATTTTAGAAATTAATTTGTATATTTAACTTACTGTCTAGTTGAAGAGTTTAAAAATTAATTAGTGTTATTTCAAAATATTCATATAAAAAATCAAATATATATCTAAATTTATAAATTTAATAATATAATAAAAATATTTAATGTTTATAATATAAAATACAACTCTGTTATATTTATCTTGGTTGATATTTTGTTATATCATTATAAATTATCATATGAAACACTTTTGTTTTCACCTTCTTATTTCTTTTTCTCCTTGTCTTTTTCTCTTTTCTCTATCTTTTCTTTCATCTTCTTAGCTTCATACCTCATATTTCATAATCTAATCATACCTTATCATAAATAAAGAATAGCTATGATCAATTCTAACTAATTAGATTTATAATTAGAATAAGTTTTTGTTTATCCTAAATATTTATTATAATCTCTTTCTTATGGTGTTATAAATATTGGTGGAATTAGTTAGAAAAAAGTGATCATCTCAATTTATTTAAGCTCATGCTGAAATTTGAATTTGTTTATAAACTTTCTTTTAGGTTATTAGATTTTGAAGTGAAACTTTCTTTACATTAAAGACTTTTTGCTAAGGAAAGTTATTTATGTTTTTTATAGAGCCTGTGATAAATTATTTGGATGTAAAAGTGACTATGTCACAAAAATTTTGTTTATATGTCAGGCTGGTGTTTTGTTTAGAAAACTAATATTATTTGAATGTTGATAAGTGAATGTTATTTGACTTTTACTAAATAGATGGTTGTTTAAAGAAAATTGAATTGAACATTCTCGATAAGAAGTTGGTTTAGTGGTTGAATTATGCATGTTAAGGTACATAGTTTGTTAAAATGGGTTATGAATATGATTTTTTTATGAAATACAGTTAGTTTCCTATAGTTTTTTTTCTTATATTAGTTTACAAGTTGAATAATTAAGTTTGAATTGAAATAAATGAAGAATGATATTTGGGTAAATTAGAAATTGTATTGATAATTTTGAATGTGTTTGAGAATTGTATTTGTTAAACTAGTTTTGGTTAAAACTTTAAAAAGTTGTCTTTTTGTGACAATTTATTATAAAGGAACTTACGACAATAAAGTGATATGTGTTTGTCTTGTAGGATCAAGTTCATTAACATGTCTCACATGTTGGCTTTAGAATATTGGTTTGTTCATTTATCCCTCATTATGTCGACTTGATCATTGACTAGTTCATTTGTTTTTTCTATTTTTAACACTTGTCTTTCAGTAATGTTAGAAAAAACTTTAGTCAATCCATTGCTAAGGGCTTTTCTTTTTGTGACTTACAATGAAGATGTACCACCAAATACATATATTGAGTAAGACCAAGATTATAAAAGGTTCATTTATGGTGGCGATTTCAAAGCTTTATCAACTGTCATCACTTCATCATATTGGTCCACTCTTAAACGTAGACGACACATAGTTCTTTAAACCTAACATGTTTTTAACATATGTGGAATGACCAACATCCCACAATTCTTCCATCAAATCATAATGCTAAGAGGGATTAACTCTTTGTTTAGTTGTAGATGGTTTTACCTACAAATGAAGATCATGAACAACGTATTATAATTTGTTTGTTAGAGCATTTGAAAAATTAATAAACCAGGATTCATTACCTTTACTAAGTCAATTCATACTTTGTTCTAATCTTCAAAGCATTATATAGATTTATTCCATATAAATCTACTTAGCCCAGTGAACAAATTGTGAACCTCATATCATTTATCCTTCAAACTTTATTTTATCTATTTTTTACGTTATTTTGTTTGATACTGATTAAACTTAAATATTTTGGTATAAAGTAAACCAATATAAAAATTTGTTGTCTAAATATTTCACTCTCTTTAGATTTATTGATTTGTTACATTCATAATTGTGTGCATTAATTTGAACCAACCATACTTTGAAATTCAAATAGTTAATATAATTTTCATTCTAACTATATGTAAAAATTTGTGATAGTTCAACTCACCTTCTCTTGAACTTAGTCTACAAAAATAACAAAAAGGAATTGTGTAGCTCACACATGTTATATTTGTCGAAACATATACCTATTGACAACTATTCATATTAATTGTTTCGGTATAGGGCCGAGATCCAAACCACCTACACAATTTCCCCTCCTTGATCAATCTACCGTCCAAGTTCTCTTGCGTGCTTCCGTGCTCCAGACGTCCGGAGGGTACCTGCTAAAGGCACTCCGATGCTTAAGTCAGTTTCGTTATCCAATCGGGTATCTTAGCTCAGAATTAAATGCACAATAAATGAACCCACCTACCTGTGGCCTTTGACTCGTATTTATAGTGGTGGACATGGGCCTGGTATTAAGGTTACCTTAATTAAGGCCCAATTGTGGCCCAACCATCTAAAACATGTGATTACACAAATCATTCTGAACTTACCTTAATCCTGATGACTGTGACCGTCCGGCCTCTCTGCTGGCCGACCGCCTTACCCCTTGGTCGTATTCTACAGGTAAATCTTGCGACCGCCCGTCCGGCTATGGCGTCACCGGGCAGCGGTTCTTAGCTGTCAGTAATGGCGGAAAGTGGAATGATACGAAAGCTGTGGTATTAACTGCTAGATCTGTTTGGGTCGTTCTTTTTCCACTGCCGACTTTCCTTCGCCGGATGGCAATGGCCGCTCGGTCCTCACCCTTGCTGTTCTCACGCCTGGACCTTTGATGCGCCGTCCATCCGGTGGTGACCACGACCGGGCGGTGGTCCCTAATACATGGTGGTCCCTAATACATTAATATAAGATCATTACGACATGAAAAATATAATTACATTGTTTAAGGAACCCAAGAATATTTAAAGTTTGACTATGTTAAAATTTTGAACTCAAAATATACAAAAATGATTAATAAAATATTATAAGTACTAGATTTTGAAATCAAAATATATGGAAATGGTTAATAAAAGATTGATAATTGTAAGTGTCAATTTTTGAGTCAAAAATAAACATATATGACTCATAAAAGACTAATAATTGTAAGTGTCAAATTTTGAATTCAAAATATATAAAAATGATTTATGAAAGATAGATAATTGTGAGTGTTTAATTTTGAACTCAATATTCATCTATGATAGCAAAATTTACGTGATTTTGAAGTAAATTATTTTTATGATCAACTTCATTTATTTTGGTATGATTGGTTATGATTCATTATTACAATATAATCTACAATTTTGAAAAGTTATTTTATCCAATTTTAAATTTATTTGAATGATTTTTTTTTTTACACTTTGTGATGTTGTCCAATTTTAGAGCTAAGAGACTCACTCATTTTATTTTAATCTACTTTGTAAGAAAATAACAACATCAATTATAATAAAGAGATTAATCTTCTTTGACTGTATGGAGTTTAGCTTTTGGTTTCGTTATATGAGAATCTTCAATTGACAAGGCTTAGCTTATTTTGTAATCTATTTTAAATTAAATCCTATTTTTATTTTATTATAAATTTGTAAGAAAATATTTTCCTAATTATTATCAATGAAAGTTTTTATTAGATTACTTTAATTTTTTGCTAACTGAGTTTAGCTTAATTTTACATTATTGTTAACTTAATATAGTGATTTTTAATTTTAAAGTTTCAGAATATGAAGCATTCTGGCGGAATATTGAATGCGACAAAGGGCGAGTTGAATTGAATTATGCATAATGTTCGATTCTAGTTTAATTGAAATAAAAAGAATTTGAAGGTTAAGATTTTGCACTTTTAAGCTCAACATGTGATTGTACCACATGAAAACAATGAATTCCATAAAACTTGGAAGAGAAAGTGCCAACTACAAGCTACATACATCCATAATTGCAAAGGGATAACTATACCCACTTGATAATGATGGTAATTAAATAATAATAATAATAATAATAATAATATCTAGAATGTGACAAAAGCATTAATTAAAATTATGCATAATTAATTACATACACACTTTGGGTGCTTTCAAAAGTATTATAAAATTAAATTCTTGTTTTCTATAAATAGCAAAGAAGACTTTCAAATTGTTTTGGAGGGGTTAATGACTTTTAGACTTTAGCTTATCGTGGTGGTTAGAGTTATATTTAATTGTGATATAACCTTTTTTATTTGCCAATAAGGACTCAACAATAGACATGTTACCTCTAAAGAAGAGACTTGATAGATACAATAAATCACATTCTTTCATAATTTATATCCCCAAATTCAAACTCATCGATAAATTAACATCATGCTTTTAAGGAGAGAATTGAAATTTCTAGTTAAGATTTCACTCTTTTTACATTCTTTTATATTTCTTTTTCTTATTCTCTTGTGCCATTATTTAATACAGTTTTTTATTATTTGATACAAAAACTGAAAAATATATTTCCCTTCTTATATCTAATTAAGATGGAACACTAAAAATAATAATTTACATAAAAGGCGTATGAGTATGTATACACACATATATCCAAATTTAAAAAAATTGTATTTTTAGATTTTATTTTTCTTTTTGAATATAAGTGAATACCGTTCTCTTTATTTTCCGCTTTCCACGTTTTTTTTTTCAAATAAGCATAAACGAAGTTCAAGAAAACCTAAAAAATTATTATCTATGTTTTTTTATTGTTGTTGTAAGATCACTTTTAATTTTATTTGATGTCTTGGTCTTCATATTACTCTAATTTCTAACATGTTTGATGATTAAATTGTGGTAAAAAAGATACTTTAATATTTAAGTAAGTATGAGTATAAATATATGATATTAAATATAATAATCAATTTAATGAATTATCTTACTTAAATTTTTTATTTATATTATTTATAATGAATTTTTATTTACTATCTGTCTAATTACATCTCAATCGTATCTGAATACTAGTATTGATCGATTCTACCAATCATGATAAAAGAATTCTTTGAAGTGATAAATGAATGCCTTAGTGGTGGAAAAAATAACTAAAAATAAACAAAAAGAATTAGGAAATAAAAGGTCACATTTATAAAATTATTTACACTATAAGAAAAGACGAAAATATAACAGGTGAAAATGGTTTGCATATAATAAACAAAGCCAAACCTATCCACATTCCCTTTAACACATTAAACAGCAATAACAAACAATTATATATATAAAATAAAGTGAAATTAAAATAGTTTAAACCTTTGTGGGTCCCAACTATTTGTGAAGATTGTCTATAATTATTGTTTCTTTACTGAAAATAACTCATTAACCACACATGCACAGTTGTGAAGCACTAGTTTCAAAAGAACTTGCTCACGTGGGTTACTCAACTTTTTATTATTGAGATTTAGCAATCACACACTTATATATAACCAACCCAAAACCAAAGGTGCTCTCTTCCTAATACAACAAAACTTCTAAGACAACTCTCTTTCTTTTAAAACGGACAATTTTTTTTTTCATAGCTTTAATTACTCATTTATCTTTATCAGTTCATTTCTATCCTTTAGAAATTATTTAGGTTTAATCTCACTAGAAGTTTCTATTTTTGTCCTAAATCTTAAATAGGTTCCTTTTCTTCTTGGCGTATTAATTGGATCCCTATTATTGTACATTTGATTCAATTAGAGACTTGCCGTTAAATCCACTTAACGGCAGTTTAATACTTGAGTACAAGACATTTTTATTGAGTTTTTTTTTTTTAAAAAAAGTAAATATGATATCAGATTCAAGAAAGGGCAAAAGTGGAAGATAAACAAGAATGAATTGCTTGATTCAAGAATGAATTGCTTGATTGGAGCAGTATCCAGAGAAAAAGTAATACCTAACCATCAATACAGAAATCAAATCCTTAAGGAAGAAAGACACCACAGAATGAATTCAACCCAAGCAAAATAAAGAACAAGCAATTCAATTAGTATCCTTCGATCAGTATCCAGAGAAAAAATAATATAACCCAACAATACCATCAATAGAGGAGTCAAATCCTTAAGGAAGAAAGGCACACAGAATGAAATCAACCCAAGCAAAATAAAGAACAACGAGATGAGAGGAATTGTCATTGTTGACTCACTGGCAAGTGTACCAGATCGTGCAAGTAATATAATCGGTAATGCCCGATATCGTTCTTCCCAAGAGACTCAAAAGGATCATTCGTGTGAATTAAAATTGTAAGACTTGTAGAGAAAGAATTAATTGTTGTGAATGCAAAGACAGAAAATAAACATGCAATGTGGTTGATTCAATTGACGAAAAAGACTATGGATGAATGGAGTTGTTGGGGGTTTAAAATTTCATCTAATCTGCTCTCTCTTATCTACTCCTCTTGTTTAATGTGCTTAATTATCTAATTGTTATGCAAACTTTCTTGGCCTACCCTTAACCCGATCCCTCGGCAAGAAGAGCCTATTACTAATTATCGGTTTGCTATCCCTAGCCTCCCCTAGCAATTAATAATGCATTAAGAACAGAAGCAAAAACAATTGATCGTCCTACCCCCTATCCCTAGGTTGGTATTGCTTAATCAAGGAATTTCTCACCAGTTCATGACATTATTGTACGTTCCCGTATCAATAAAGACAAACAACAATTATCGAATGAGTTAAACGACAAAAGCATTAAGCACAGATGAGAACCCAACAATTGATAATCAAAGCATATGAAGAATCATATAAATAAACAAGGGTTTCAATAGAAGAGAGTTTCAAAAGATTACATTGTTTCCCCCAACAACAAAAGGGTTTAGTTCACCATTGTCATGGTGAACTTAGATGAAAATAATGCAAGAATGGAAAAGCAAACCCTAGATAAGATGAAAAGGAGCCTAAGCATCCAAGAAATCCTCTCTAGAGAGTGAAAATTAGGTTTGGCCGCCCTCTTTTGTCAAAAGAATGAGAATGAAATCGTAACAGGGCTATTTATAGCTGAGGAGCGTCATAGAAAACAGGCCCAAGCCCAGCGGACAACCGCCCGGCGGCACACTTATACCGCCTGGCGGTTTGCCCCTAATCGCACCACCGCCCGGCGGTAGGGGGCCACCGCTCGGCGGTTTGCCTCTAATCGCAAATCCGCCCAGCGCCCACGCCAGGTGCCTTCTCCTCGCCTTGGACCGCCCAACGGTGAATTTTGCCGCCGGGCAGTTTCTTGACTCTTATTTTCTTTAATTTTCTTCCTCTATCTTGAGTCTAAGACCTTCATCTTCAACCCAAATCTTCACTTTCATCAAAATCAGTACAAAACAATGCAAAACAAGCATAATATCACTAAAAACAGCTTTTGACTCTCGACTGACTCATTTATTGAGTTTTATTTGATTCTAAGCTCGTTCTAAGTCTTAAAGGGTGTAATTTGGTCTAAATTGACATATGAAAATAACTGTTTTTCAACCATTATCAGTCATCAACCATCAATAACAACACTCAAGTCACCGTTGAGAAGGGGAAAGACGCAGGGATTGGAGGTCACCGTGGTGTTGTCCAATAGCTAGGGCATCAAGCCATGGTGGTTTGAGAAGGGTTGAGCCGCGGTGAAGGGTTTCCCTTCCGTTGTAGATTGCGGCGACGGTTGGCCTTATTGAGGCGGTGAAGATGGGATGTGGAGGAACGAGAGAGCTTCTCTCGTGCGGGAAGAGGAGGAGGAAGGGTGGGCCTGGAGTTGTGACCGGCGGCGACCCTAGCGGCGGTCGGTGACGCTGGCGACACCCATCTCGCGGCTTGCGGTGGCTGGCCTTGCTGGTGGTTGACGAGGAGACGAGAAATTCTCTCACGATCGGCGGCAAACAGTGAAGACAGCAAACTCCAGCGTAGCCTCGCAGTAGTTTCGACAGCAAACGTCATTGCTGGCGACACATGAACCATGGCGGAAATTGGTGCCCCTAGGTTTTTCTTTGCTTTGAGAAGAAAGGCTTTGTAGTGTCTCTGTCTGAAATGAGGATAGGAGTATGAGAACCCCTGGGTTGGGAAGCAGAAGGGCCTTGGGCCTGGTTGGTGATTTGTTCATCTTCCATTTTTGCCCTTTCCTCAATTTGATATTACATTTGCTTTTAAAAAAAAATTAATAAAAATATCACATGTCATTACTTGTTGAATTGTGCGTGCCACGTAACTAAATATTTAACTGTCGTTAAGTCTATTTGACGAAAATCCTCTAATTGAATCAAATTTACATTAATAGGAACCTAACTGATACGCCAAAAAGAAAATGGACCTATTTAAGATTTTGGACAAAAATAGGGACTTCTGATGAGATTAAACCAATTATTTATTTTAGTCTTACGAGTGTTAGTCTATCTCTTTTTTAACATCCCAAAATATAACCATAAATCATATTATAGTAGTCACAAAATAATATGAAAAAACAATTATAGACTAATAAATAAAGTATTAACTTTACAATCATCTAAAATAAATATGAAATTTAAAACTTTATATATAAGGAACTAACAAAACTATACATCAAGCTAATCTAAAGTCCAACTATGTTGTAGCATCCTTGCCATTCAGAGCCTGCTCTAGAGACACCTTATCTCCCTCTGCTCACACCCATAGGATGATCATTGCAAAGGAAGAACACCAAACATACACAACACAATCACAAACAGAAGGGTAAGCTAGATATAAAAGAATTCATACAATTTCATAGCATACAACATACTCAAGCTTAAGCAAGCAAGATAAACCAGGGCAAACATCCTAATATGTTATAACCTAGACTTGACCGTCCGAAATTAGAATGATTGTCAAGCTATGACAGGTTATGCACTTGTGGTGGCCTCTATTGCTTTGTAAAACCATTGTCAATGGGTTTCATCCTACCACACTCAGAAGCTTAGTCTGTTCCGGACCTTGGGGCATACAAAAAGCTCCCAAGACTATGACCTCTTGCTACTCCTCACGACATGGTTCAATCCTCTCTACTTGAGAATGACAGACCATTGGAGTTTCAGGAGAACCCCCAAGACTAAGCTCCTGCTTTCATTCTAAACAAACTTGAATCTCACCAAGAGACTCCACATTGAAACTTGCTTTCACCACTTAGAATTCATATACCTTCACTTGGAAACATACTCATGGCAATAATCAATTATATACTGTAAGACACACTCAAACATACTCCATAATGTACTCAAAAAAAGAAAAGAGTGAACTAAAACCTGGACCATTAACTCAGCGTACACTTTCGCATAGCGAATATAGAGGTTTCTCGCATAGCGACCCAATCTCGTAGTGCGAATAAACTTCCAGTTGTACCATACCTCAACCCCTCGCACAACAAGCCCTAATTCGCTATGCGAAAGTCTAGACAGTGATCCAGACCCCTTAAGAACTCGCAGAGTCCACCCCCTTGTTATTTGATTAAATCTGGCAGTGAACCCAGACCACAACCAGGAGCTCAACGCACTGATTCGCTGTGTGAATCATCAGACAGAGAGAAAACCCCCACGACCATTCTCACAACGCACCTTCTTGTTGTGCGAATTGCTCAAACAGAGAGCAACTCGCCATGACCACTCATTGTGCGAATGTGTTCGCTCAACGAGTATGCATAATTCAGAATTATGCAACTCAACTCCCATTTACCAATTCTAACTATTTTTCCCAACTTCTAACCCTTCTAGATTGTGTTATATACCTAATTGTACTTGACCAAACATTTCTAAACCTTACTACCATCATTCTAAAGTATTTATGGACCAATTCCTACTACAAAACCTCTAAAATCACAACTTATAGACCCAAAATCTAATCTACCACTTTTGACACACTTTTGACCAATTTAAGGGCTCAAACAAGTCACATTTGCCTTAACAAAGTTGCTCCAACATACCAATTGAGAATTTAACCTCTAATTCTCATTTTCATTACCCCACTTCCTTAAATTACCTTAAAACTTGACATTTGAGACTTTCCTCACAACCTATCAATCCTATAACCTATTTCTAACCTTCCATACACCTCATAACACATTAATTATCATCCAAAACCAGTCCATCATTGCAGTTCATCAATTTACATAAAACAGTCACATTGCACATAATACAATTCACTCACAAAACCTAAATTTAGTTCAAACATTTTAATAAACACAGAATTCATCACACTTACATGTCAAACAACTAATTAAAGCAATAATCTAACTTCCCTTACCTCAATCAACTAGCACAACTCACAAAAACCCCCAATTGAAGCTTGCATCTCAAGGAAACTCTACAAAAACCTACAACTCACCGATTGGTGATAGGAAACAAACCTTAGAACCTAAATTGAGTTAGGAATTGAAGAGAAAAGCTATTAGATATATGTAAACAAAATTTGTCGCATGATCACAGTTCAAAAACGTACAGAGAAAGAGGGGAAGCAACTTACTGGTTAGAATCAAGAAATTGATCAGTCAGATTTGTAGCCCTTGACGCAGTGATTGTCTAGGTACCTCCTGATCGTCAAACAAAGACTCCAAGTGTGAGAAAGTGTAGAGAGCAGTCAGAGAAATGGAAGAGAATAATGTTTTAGAGAGATAAAGTTTTCTTAAAGTAATGTAATGAGACACATTTATAAAATTCTATTTATATTATAAGATTATTTTAAAGTAAATAATCGATCTCGATATTTTAATAGATCTCTCTACTCTAATACTCTATTTTCTAGGTTCTTACACTTTTTTTATTACTTTTATTTGTTTTAATGAAAATGTATTGGATAACAAATAACTATCTACCTATATCAACAATAAATATTTTGGTTTTCGTAAGCGAAACAATGAAATCAATAAAATTCACTTGTGACGTTTTATATTAATGATATAATATTGGTCTATATTAATAATAAAACTTCGTATTATTTTAATACGTGAAAATAAATTAGTTAAAAAAAGTTACATAAATAATATTCAATTGAAAAATATAAAAATTGTAAGTAGTTAATAATATTTTTTGAAAAAAAAAATACTTAATTGAAAGTAACAAGATTTATAAGAGACGTGAAGCTTAAGTAACATTTAATAAATATTAAAAATAAGTTAAATGAAAAAATATATGTTATATAAATTGTTCTATGTGATATCTCCATATAATTTTAGTTATTACACATTTGATTATCTAGTTATTTTAAAATTCAATCATTTTTAATTCACCATTGATATTTTATTCAATTGT
The DNA here is from genome assembly GCF_000741045.1 of Vigna radiata var. radiata. Taxonomy (NCBI): domain Eukaryota; kingdom Viridiplantae; phylum Streptophyta; class Magnoliopsida; order Fabales; family Fabaceae; genus Vigna; species Vigna radiata. The sequence continues at coordinate 2,352,164 of NC_028354.1, forward strand.
GAACATTAAAAAATCACTAATTGTTAAGACAATATTATAATAATGTATATTAACATCAATTTTTAGACTTATTGGTAATATTTAACGGATAATTCACATTATTATCATTTACAGAAATGAAATATTTTAATAAAACAATTAAATAACATTATTAACGATGATCTAAAACTGCTTAATTTGAAACAATTTTTTTTTTTAAAATGTGAATTTACAGTTAGAATTTTATGGCAACTAAAATTGCACATTATAAAGAAAAAAAATAGTGAATTTGAGGGTAATATATTTAATATTTATAGCTATTTTTGTTCTGCTTGTTTCATTATTAAGAAATCAGTTTTTTTTTTTTTTCATTCCAAGAATCTCAAAATTATCTATGAATTTTTTTCATAGAGATAATATATTGGGACCTAAAGGTATATAACATTCTTCTTTTCCTCCTAGTGGAATTTTAACGTGTTCAAAAACATTATATTGTTTAGGTTTTCTGGTCTAGACAAATGAAAATATAATTAAACATATGTATAAAAATAAAAGTATGAACTAAAAAAGATAACATTGTACAACTATGTATCTAAAAAAAATTAAACATTTTAACATAAATATATGATTAATATTAATTTAAATAATATTTAGTAACACACAATAACGAATGAGGGAAGTCTTTATATATATACATATACAAAGAAGAAACTCTTTTTATGTGTTTTTTTATCATTTTATTTAAATTTAATTAATTATTAAAATATAACTATTTTTTTTAATTTACTTTTTTATAATTAAATAAATACAAATTATTTAAAATTAAAATGAAAAAATTATTTATATTGTATATTACCCTACGTATCATAATGGAGCCTCCCCACACGTGGACAGCGCAAGCTTCATCATTGTTTCTTGATTTGGAAGACTATTTCGTTTCTCATAAATAATATTTTGAATTTTGAAATTATAAATAGGTAAATATTATTTAAAAATAGATTCACGCAAAAAAACGGAAATATTATTTAGGCGTAAAGTGTCATGGTGCTATGATCATACTTTGATTCTTTCTTGGAAAGATGATGGCCAAAATTAGAATTTTGTGGGGGCAATTGCTTGGAATAAAAGACTTCAAATTTAAGCAATTATAAATTAAATGCATTTTCTTTTTTCTGTGGTTATATTATAGTTATTAAAATCGAGTGGTCCATAGATTCCCCATTTCAATAAAATTAAAGCAAATTTACTTTTCATCTCTTTAAAACTTTTAAAGTTGAATTATATATATATATATATATATATATATATATATATATATATATAAATAAGAAGCTAACAAAACTATACATGAAATTGAAGTTTATTAGATGAAAAAAATTGATTGAAAGATGAAGTTTCACTAAAAGTAGTAAGACGAAATATTAACAATTTAACCATCAACTATATTATAATATTGGCTTAATACTGCTTTTGGTCCCTAGTTTGGGAGGTTTTGTTCAATATGGTCCTACCTTTCTTTTTTAGTAACAATTGATCCCACTTTTTAAAAAAACTGTTCAATTGACTCCTTTTTGGTTACGACGTCAATTTTCTAACGGTGCTAGTTACGACGTCAATAAGTTCTTTGATGCATTCACCTATCCAAATGTTATTTTAACAATCCTGACATAATGTTATGTTAAAAATCATGTCATCATCGTATACAATAAGGACTATAATAAACAATTTAAACTTGAATACGGGACCACTATGAACAAAAAGNACTCAATTGAACANTTTTTTCAAAANGTGGGATCAATTGTTATGAAAAAAAAAGGTAGGACCATATTGAACAAATTCTCCCAAACTAGGAACCAAAAGCGATATTAAGCCTATAATATTTATTAAAGGACTGGTACAATACATATTAATATAAAATGCAAATCTAAAATTACTTAATTATGAATACAAATAAAAATTTACATGGCATAAGTAGAAATAAAAAGTAAAAAGAAAAAAAACTTTTTATCCTTTTTCAATGTTTTCTTTTCATATACATTTGTGTTTTTATAGAAAGTCAAGTCACATCATAAATTATTGAAAATAATTTTTTATATTAAGAAAAAATATATAAAAGATATATTTAATTAACAAATTCCAATAATTTATTTTCATACAAAATTCAAGATACAATAATCACATATATCACATACGGATTTATTATTCAAGAAGCACAATATCACAATTAGGTAAGTCCAACCAAATATCAACATTTGATCCAATCCATGTAGATTTAGAAGTGAATCGACAAATCATGAAACCAACTCATTACAACTCATGTTGTGCATTTACTAATGTCGTATTGCGTAGGAACTTCTCCCTCAACTTTCCACCATCATAGTTATAAAAAAATTTAAATCTTTTTTTTGTCCCTAAATTATAAGCTGGTGTTTAGTTTAGTCTCCGCTTTAAAAAATGTCAACCTTTGGTCCCTAAGTTATAAAAAATATATCAAATCCGTCCCAGCCGTTAACGAAATCAATGAAATATGTATCAAATCAGTCTCATCTATATTCTTTCATACTTGTGGGCTTTTTGAAGGTTGCAAAATCTCCATATCTGGATGGCAACTTGGTACATATTTCATTGATTTCGTTAACGACTGGGATTGATTTGATACACTTTTTATATCTTAGGGACCAAAGGTTGACATTTTTAAAAGCGGGGACTAAACTGAACACCATCTTATAACTTAGGGACCAAAAAAGGATTTAAACCTTATAAAAATGTATATTTTCTTAATCTATTATGTGTCTAATATGTAACATCCCAATAATTAAAGTATTGAACTATAATATAGTTATTACATCCTTGATAGAACAGTCATAGAAATGAGGAATAAAAGTTTTACTCAATTTTATACAAACTATTATTCAAATTTTAAACTTAATACAATCCAAACTTAAAGTGATTAAAAGCAAGGATCTCGTCCATATAAGCTAAACACTAGGCGACCCTCCATCTAACGCCTGTTCCACCAGCATCTCATCACCTTCTGCTCACACCCACCGGATAATCAACACCGAGAGAAAATGCACAACACAACAACAACAACCAAACAAATGATAAAGCAAGGATGAGCTAATGCAACAAAAATAACATGATATATTTAAATTAATAACATAATTTCTAACTTATAATTCAAATCACTTAATAACACAATGAACATACCAAAATCATCATAAACTCAACCCATTTAAATAATC
>NC_028354.1:2355592-2457406 GCF_000741045.1 Vigna radiata var. radiata
CACTGAAGCTACATCCTTCCTACTCTGTCCAACTTCCCAAGGTGGATCTTCAGTAAGGATTTCTCACTCTCCATCAAACTCTTACTATGTTCAAATACATCAATTTCACATCCAACATAATATAATACATTCAACACAAATTTCATATCCATTGAGTATTTTACAAAATAAAATCAGCAGAATATAATTTGTTTAATAAGAATTTAGTTAAAATACTTCGAGTAGACTTCCAGGAAAGAGAGGCGTGTCACAATGGACAACTTAAGTATTAGATCTTTCCTAGCCAAAATGTTCCTCAATGTGTTATTAAGAAATTCCTTATTCATAGATACAAAACAACAACATATAATATTATCACAGAAATTCAAATAGTTACACAACAAACACATAGGTTTTTCATCAACAGTAATTGCACAAAATTTCAAGACATGAATAGTTATACAAAAATATTTTATTATAATATAAAAGCTTAGAAAGGTTGGCTCCCCTTACCTCTATTCCAGACTTAATTTCTTGCTCAGAATTTGTTTCCCCAAAAATCCTCCAGAATCTCTAATCTTTTTGCAACTAAAAAAAAATTCTTCCTAACTCTTTCTTCTCTATTTCTCAAGATTTCTCACTTGTGCAGAATAACCTCCACTCCCATGACTATTTATAGTCCAAAAAGTTTACTATTTAAATTTTTTTAATATTATTTATTACTTTAATATTATTTTAATATTATTTTATTAATATTTTAATCACAACTTGCAAAACCACTTGCAAATCTGATCATTCTTCAATCATTGCAACATAGAAATTCTTATCCCTTCATATTTTTTTAATTTTTTTTTAAAATTTTATTTATTTATTTATTATTATTATTATTTTTTTACAAAACTTTCAAAAATAGGTTGTCAAAATTTTGACCACCTGAAATTACTATAATTCTCTACCATAAATTTTTAATTTTTCTAATCATAATTTTCTATTCAATTATATTTTCTATACACTAAAATTATTATTATTACTAATAATAATACTAATAAAATTTACTACTATTCATTGAAATTGATATTTTTCATGGGTTTTGCATTCTCCCCACCTTTAAAATTTTTGTCCTCGAAAATTGCCCTAACCAAACAAATGAGGATAAGAGTTCTTCATTTCTTCCTCTAATTCTAAGTCATCTCTTCGGTCTTTTCATTCCACAATATTTTGACAGTGTGAATATCCTTTCCTCTTAGTTGCTTAAACTGGACATCTAGAATCCACATTGGTCTTGCATCCAGCGATAGATCTTCTCTACTTGTACGTCATCCACTTCGAGCACATGATCGGGATTCGACACGTAATTCCTCAATTGAGAGACATGAAATACATTGTGCAAGTTTGCTAGTTGAGGAGGTAGCGCAATCTCATATGTTACTGGTCCAATTCTCTTGATAACTTGAAATGGACCAAGAAACTTCAGAGACAAATTTTTGGATCTGATAGCTCTTCCTACTCCAGTCATTTGAGAAACTCGCAGAAACACGAGGTCTTCTCCTATGATTGGCATAAGACTTTTGTCTACATTGTGATGCTTTCGTCCTTTCCTGTATTTGTTTTACCTTTTCTGTGGTTTGCTGAATTAATTATGGTCCTAACATCACAATTTCTCCCTCTTGGTACCAACATAGGGGTGTCTTACATCTCCTATCATACAGTGCTTCGAATGGTGCCATGCCAATGCTTGCATGATAGCTATTATTGTAGGTGAATTCAATCAACGGTAAGACCTCATCCCAAACACCTAAGTGGTCTAAAACACATGTCCTTAATAGATCTTCTAAGGATTAGATCGTCCTCTCAGACTGTCCATCAGTTTGTGGATGATACGTAGAGTTCATTTGTAACTTGCTGCCCAACTCACATTGTAGAGACTGCCAGAATTTTGATGTAAATCGTGGATCCCTATCTGACACTATGCTTGACGGTATTCCATGTAGTCTCACTATTTCTNTTATATACAACTGAGCAAGCTTCACCGTAGGCATCCTCAAATTTAATGCTAAGAAGTGAGCGCTCTTCGTCAACCTATCTATCACAACCCAGATATCATTGTGACCCTTTTTCCGTCCGTGGTAAATGGGTTACGAAATCCATGACGATACTGTCCCATTTCCACTCCGGTATTTCTAATGGTTGCAACATACCTCTTGGTCGTTGATGTTCCACTTTAGCCTTTTGACAAGTCAAGCATGCTGATACAAATTGTGCCAAATCTCTCTTCATTCCGGACCACCAGAAAGACTCCTTGAGATCTTTATACATTTTGGTCATACCAAGATGCATGCTAAGACGACTCTGATGTCCTTCCTCAAGAATCAACTTTTTCAGCTCGACGTCATCTGGAATACAGACTCTACCTTTAAACCTCAAAATACCATCAGCTCCTAACATAATTTCTCTACCCTGATTCGTACCCAACAAACCCATCGTCTTCTGCAGCTCGACATCTAATAATTGTTTTTCTCTGAACAAACCCAATAAATCACTTGATATCACTAAATTACTACACTTGATGGAATCTGATTTCAGCTCAACGTACAACTTCATATCCCTGAATTTCTCAATTAACTCTAACTCTCTTACCATCATAGCAAATATATGAATCGTCCTTCTACTCAGAGCATCTGCTACTACATTAGCCTTACCTGGATGGTATAAAAGTTCAAACTCATAATCCTTCAGAAACTCCATCCACCTTTTCTGCCTCATGTTTAATTCCTTCTGATAAAAAATATATTTTAAACTCTTATGATCACTGAACACTTGGAACTGTGTGCCATATAGGTAGTGTCTCAAACTCTTTAAGCTAAATACGACTACTGCTAACTCCAAATCATGAGTGGGGTAGTTCTTCTCATGATTCTTAAGTTGTCTTGAAGCATAAGCTACTGCTCTCTTTTCCTGCATCAGCACACAACCCAGTCCCTGATAAGAAGCATCACAATATACTTCGAAAGGTCTACTTGTCTCAGGGATCACTAACACTGTAGCATTTGTCAACCTCTTCTTTAGCTCTTGAAAACTAGCTTGACATCGGTCTGTCCAAGCAAACGGTTGATATTTCCGAGTTAGTTGCGTCAATGGCGACACAATTTTAGAGAATCTTTCTATGAATCTACGATAGTACCCTGCTAATCCTACGAAGCTTCTAATCTCGGTTGAGGACTTGGGTCTTTCCCACTGAAGTACAACTTCGACCTTAGCCGGATCCACAGAGATTCCGTCAGCCGATATGACATGTCCCAAAAATTGTACCTCTTTCATCCAAAACTCACATTTGGGCAACTTGGCATACAACTTCTTCTCTCTTAACACCTCATGCATTGTTCGAAGGTGATTAACGTACTCCTCCCGAGTCTTGGAGTATATAAGAATGTCGTTTATGAAGACTACGAAAAACTTATCTAAGAAAAGTATAAATATTCTATTCATATAGTCTATGAATACAGCAGGAGCGTTGGTTACACCAAAAGGCATAACCATGTCCATATCTAGACCTGAAGGCATTCTTTTTTTGTCCTATGCCTTTACCAAAATCTGATGATAACCCGACCATAGATCGATTTTTGAAAACGCCTTCGCTCAATGTAACTGATCCATCAAGTCGTCGATTCTTGGCAACGGATACTTGTTCTTGATGGTCAAATTATTTAACTTCCTGTAATCCACACACAATCTAGAACTCCCATCATTCTTTTTGACCAACAACACTGGCACACCCCAAGGTGAAACACTTGGTCTGATAAATTGCTTCTCAAGTAACTCTTTTATTTTCCTTTTTCAATTATGCTAATTCAGTTGGAGCCATCCGATACGGAGCGATTGATACTGGTCCTGCACCTAGTACCAAATCAGTTGAGAACTCAATTTCTCTTTGAGGAGGCAGTCCTGGTACATCTTCAGGAAACACATCCATGAAATCACTCACCACGGAGTGATCTACGCTCCTTCCACTCTTATCTACCTCCATATGCGTCAACACTAAGAAACAACACGAACCTTCCTGTACTTCACGCCACAATTACCCCAAAGATGAAACCATCGACTCTTTCTCTTCAGGGAATACAAATTTCTTTGCACCAAAATCTACGAGAATGTGATTGGAAGTTAGCCAATCCATTCCTAAGATTACCTATAAACCTTATAGAGGTAAACAAATGAGATTAACTCTAAACTGACGTCCCTTTATTGTTATAGGACATCTAGTACACACTAGAGATGTCTTGATTAACCCAGAAGCTGGAGTAGACACTACTGGTCATACTGTAGCTCCTTTACACTCAACCCCATCTCTCGCACACAAACATCAAACACAAAGGAGTGCGTTGCTCCAAAATCAAACAAAACACAACAAGATTTCCCAAACAATAAACAATTTCCAATGATAAAGTTACCTGGCCTAGATGCCTCTGTCCCATTCATCACATATACTTTCCCATAACCTGAGGTTTGACATCTTCCCTCTGTTGAGGTTGATTATTCTGTTGCTGGAACTTTGACCCCGTAGCAGTGGTACAATCCCTAGCAATATGCCCCTCTTTACCGCATGTAAAACACTTGACAAGGTTAGCTGGGTGGGGCCAATCAGTCTTGTAGTGTGGTCCTCCACAATGGAAGCATTTCACCTTGATATGTGGTACTGCCTGATTTACTAGTTGAAACGAAGACCTGTTGGTCCTTGAAATGGAGGTCTAGAATATGACTTCCTCCTGTCTCCATGACTGAACCTAGATGATGGTCCACCAACCCTCTGTGGTTGTCTCTGCTGACCTTGCACTTCATTCTTGGTCTTTCTCTAATATCTTGGCTCTCTCCACCAATGTAGGAAACTCCTTTATACATAAACTGGCTACCAACAATTTGATATCTCCTCTAAGCCCATTTTCAAATTTCCTACATTGCTATTCTTCATCCATATACAGAGTGTGGAAGCGGATAAGATGTTTAAACTTGTCAGCATATTCAGTCATGGACATTCCCCCTTGCACTAACTGAAGGAACTCCACCTCTTTAGTATACTTCATACTGTTAGGGAAGTACTCAACATAGAACTTCTTCTTGAATAAGCCCTAAGTGATAGGGGTACCATTCCTTTCCAACAACGTCCTCATACTGCTCCACTAATGACTAGCTTCTCCAGACAACAAATACTTGATATAAGCCAGTCTGTTCTCCTCGGGACATATCTTAGCATTGAAAATCCTCTCCATGTCTCTAAACCATTGATCTGCTTCATCTGGAGTGGTATTACCACAAAAATTAATCGGATGATGTTGAAGGAAATTCTCTAAACTCCACTCTTGATCTTGAATAGGCGGAGTATAACAAAGATCAACAAAAGCTCTTTCGCCACTATTCATCAGTTCCACATACTGTCTTTGGTGTGTCTTAGTTGACACCCTGGCAGCTTCTAATTGCTGTAGTGCTATAGTATTCTGCTGTACTAAGGATGCATTCTGCTGTTGCATTGCCGCCACAAATGATCCCATCACCTTTACCAGGTTGGAAGTATCATAATTTGTAGGTGAAGGAGGAGGAAATTGTCTAGATGCCATGGTTCTGTCCAAGGATAGAAACCATCAGCCAAAAATTAATCCCTTTATTGGAAAGGCATTATTAAGATCACTCTACTAGAACAGGGAACATTCATAACCTACAAGATTCCTAAGGAAAGAACTGTTCTGATACCATTAAATGTAACATCCCAATAATTATAGTATTGAACTATAATATAGTTATTACATCCTTGATATGATAGAACAGTCATAGAAATGAGGAATAAAAGTTTTCCTCAATTTTATACAAACTATTGTTCAAATTTTAAACTTAATACAATCCAAACTTAAAGCGATTAAAACCAAGGATCTCGTCCATATAAGCTAAACACTAGGCGACCCTCCATCTAACGCTTGTTTCACCGGCATCTCATCACCTTCTGCTCACACCCATCAAATGATCATCGCCGAGATAAAACGCACAACACAACAACAAAACCAACAATAGATAAAGCAAGGGTGAGCTAATGCAACAAAAATAACATGATATATTGAAATTAATAACATAATTTCTAACTTATAATTCAAATCACTTAATAACACAATGAAAATACCAAAATCATCATAAACTCAACCCATTTAAATAATCGTATGAATATCAAACTCTTAGTAGGTTCTGCACTTACAGTGGTACTTTACTGAGATACATCATATCCTACTCTGTCCCCTAAAGTGGATCTTCGGATATGGATGCACNTACTTGCTAGCTCAATTATCTTATCCTACTCNGTCCCCCAAACTGGATCTTNGGATATAAATACAACCACTGAAGCTACATCCTTCCTACTCTGTCCAACTTCCCAAGGTGGATCTTCAGTAAGGATTTCTCACTCTCCATCAAACTCTTACTATGTTCAAACAAAAAATTTCACATCCAACATAATATAATACATTCAACACAGATTTCATATCCATTGAGTATTTTACAAAATAAAATCAGCAGAATATAATCTGTTTAATAAGAATTTAGTTAAAATACATTGAGTAGACTTCCAAGAAAGAGAGGTGTGTCACAATGGACGACTTAAGTACCAAATCTTTCCTAGCCAAAATGTTCCTCAATGTGTTATTAACAAATTCCTTATTCATAGTTTCAAAACAACAACATATTATATTATCACAAAAATTCAAATAGTTACACAACAAGCACATAGGTTTTTCATTAACAGTAATTGCACAAAATTTCAAGACATGAATACAAAAATATTTTATCATAATATAAAAGCTTAGAAAGGTTAGCTCCCCTTACCTCGATTCCAGATTTAATCTCTTGTTCAAAATTTGTTTCCCCAAAAATCCTCCAGAACCTCTACTCCTCTTGCAACTAAAAAAAAATTCTTCCTAACTCTTTCTTCTCTATTTCTCAAGATTTCTCACTTGTTTTTTTCTCCCTTTGTGCAGAATAACCTCCCCTCCCATGACTATTTATAGTCCAAAAATTTTACTATAATTTTTTTTAACATTATTTATTACTTTAATATTATTTTAAAATTATTTTATTAATATTTTAATCACAACTTGCAAAAACCACTTGCAAATCTGATCATTCTTCAATCATTGCAACGTAGGAATTCTTATCCCTTCATATTTTTGTTTATTTTATTTTATTTATTATTATTATTATTATTATTATTATTATTATTATTATTATTTTACAAAACTTTCTAAAATAGGTTCTCAAAATTTTGACCACCTGAAATTACTATAATTGTCTACCATAAATTTTTAATTTTTCTAATCATAATTTTCTATACATTAAAATTATTATTACTAATATTAATAATACTAATAAAATTTACTACTATTCGTTAAAATTGATATTTTTCATGGGTTTTACATAATACATACCACACAATATGTATTTATACTAATTTTTAGAATAAATTATAATAAATTCTACCTAATAATTATGAATCTATCATTCTAATTTCCTATAATATGTAACTGTTAATTTCCTACAAATATGCAATAACTCAGTACATTCTAAAACACTCCCCTCAAGGTGAAACATATATGTCATATGCACCAAACCCGAGGGTTGTTAAGATAAGATCATCTATAAGACTAAACTGTCTAAACGTCCTTATATGTTTTGAAGTTTAACAAAAAGCAATAAATGAAATAAGCATATGATAGAGTGTTATCTTTTGCAAATGTAATATAGCTAAAAGATAAGTGGTTTATGAAAAAGATTTGTGAAAACTAAATGCATTGAGAAAAACTTAAGTAAACACATTAATACATGAATAGATGCACTATTAAACGTTCCCCTTTTAAATGCATCAATAAAAGTCTTGTTGAATACACTTATGTTAAAAATTTCTAAGCAATGCTCAAACAAGCTCTCAATATCTCTGGATATATAAAATTTCAAAAGATGTTTTCGGAAGGTACAATAAAGCTTTAAACTATGATATAAAAACTTGTGTTGAAAGATACCTTACTAAACACGCTTTAGAATGAAACAAAGATAACTTGAAGAAATGTTTTCAGCAAAATCCTTACATAGGCTAGACGATACCTTGTTCCAAACAATTTCTTTCATCCAACCATGAAATCTTCATAAACTTCTTGGTATCTTAGTTAAATGCTCGTCAAATCCTACCTGAATAGTAGAAAATGTGAAAAACACTTTGTTGTTATAAGCAAACATTAAATTCCATTAAATGCACAACATTTAAAAACAACAAAAGTAATAAGAAGAAAAACATATTTGCTTGCATGCATATTTTCTCTACTCTGCAAATTACCTATGTCAAGTATCCACTTGCTTCATCCTATACAAATCAGAAGTGGACGTTAGAGACAAAAATGACATTCAAGGAATGTTCTCTCTATCAAAAGTCATGCCAAAAAGTTTGTACAACCTACTTTTGATAAAGAACTGAAAAAACACGTATGCTCTGACAAGTTAACTTTAACCAACAGTTGTTACTTACGACAAGACTAAGAATATTCAAAGATCAAAGCAAAGTACTATCTAACATACATTTTTTTGAAGCCTATATATTGAAGAATTTCGAAGAAAAGGGAAAAAGAATAAGCACACAAATAAAGAGGAAAATATATGTGAAGAAAAGAAAATCTCAAAAGAAAACGAAAATACTCTCAAGCTTCATGGAATCATAAGCTTATTGTTGTAAGAAGAGAGAAAAACTCTAAGAGTGTATTAGATTGAATTATATTGTATACACATCTCTCTACGAGAGTAATCGTCTAAGAACTTGTAAGCGATATGCTTGATTGCAAATTTTGAAGAGAATTCAAACACTTAACGCTTAACTCAGTGAGGTTAAACGACAGCTAGACAAGTTTTTCTAATGGAAATCAGGAGTGGGTGAAACTCAACTTGATAGTGTATCGGGAAGATACCAGGAGTGTCTAAGGATACCAAGAGTGATGAAGAATACTACACAACCAAGGATGGGTGAAACTCAATTCTATTCAGAGTAACGGGGGTTACATGGAGTAACTAGGTGATACCAGGAGTGATGAGAATCCTCAATTGTAATCTTGTTGATGATTATAGTGGAACCCTCTAAGAGATCTTAAAGGAGAATCGGACGTGGCTCGATGGAATGAACCAATATAAAAATAAATGTGTGTTTATTGTTTTAATCTTGCTAAACACTTCTTTTACAAACCTTGCAATTGCAGTTACGTACTATCTTAAACGTGATAAAAGCTCTTGTCACTAAACACTATCTTTTTAAGAGCTTGCTTTATCAAAACACTACAACAAATTTGTTTTAAAGATTGAAAAATATTTGTTTGAGAACTATAGTTTGAACAAAACTTTCAAGTCAAACGTTTAATGACTTATATAAATCCTTTAATCCTTGACAAGACTGTTATAGTATCTCTTTTGCGAAAGGTTTTCCCATAACATTATTCAACTTTTCCTTCTAGTGTTTTCCAGGTACTTCAAGAGTCTCTAAGGGACTCGAAGAACATTTAAATCAACTGATCGCAAGAGTTGACAAAATTAGTAGTGATTTTTAGAGAACACATTCTTTCTAACAAAGTAACAATAAATTTCATTGTATCTGGTTCTTTTAGGGAAGACCGTGATTAATGCAATGTGAAGCGAAACTTGATTGTCACAATATTTTCCCCATTTTCTTAATCCATCATTGAGCTTTATTTGGGTTATAACCTCTAGAAAGTTGTGGAGGCTTGTTTCTCCTAAAGTAAGCTAAGCCTTATGACTTAAGGGCTCCTTCAAGTCTTTAATTCTATAATAGAACAATGACCATGTCTTTGATAACTTACAATACTTGAGTCAATTCATCGTTCCTCCTTTTGTTTTTTATTTGGAATTGTATAAGATAGCATTTGTAATAAAAGAAAAATCTTATTATGAACGCATTTTAGAGGCCTCACATTAAATGTTGCTATGATACATCTAAATGTGATGTCTCCCTTTCCAAATATAATATAGTTTGAATTTTAATTACTATTTTAGAGATAATTATATTATACTTGAAATTTGATAAAACAAAAATATATAACCTTGAAGATGTGTTTTTACATATTTATATACATTATAATTTTTACATAATATTTTACACATTAGATTTTTACTTCATATATATTACATCCTATACCTTTCTAATACTATGAGAAGGAGATTGAATGTTATTTATATATTATTCCTTCTTTTTCTAATAATACTTTTATTGATCTTCAAACAACATGAGAAAATAAGTTAATGAGGGAATTCAGTTGTAATGTAGGGATGTTGAGGGTATCGAAATCGAGAAAACAAAAGAAAGTGTCGAGATAAATACATCAAAACACGAAGATATCAAGGTCAAGAGTAAGAAGGATATGATTACATAGGAAATTGAAAGAAGAAAATCAAAATAAAAAGGGAATTAAGGTAAAGCCAACAAGTTAAAATTGAAAAATAATCGAGAATTCAAACAGTGCATCAAGAAAAGCATTTATTTGATAGAATCAAAAGATGAACTACTCGAGATAAAAAAAAGGAAGTTAGGACATATGATAATTGTTGCAAAGCATAGACTCACTGGACATAATTGACACAAAGTCAGTAGTTTTAGACAATTCTTTCAAAATATATATTTTCCTCTTATTTTATTTCACCTGAACTATTAGATAAATGAAAAAAAAATATATAAACTATTAGTGTAGAAAAAAGTGTGAGAAATTATGATTACAATTCAAACATTTTGTGAACGCTATAAACAAGAAAAATAAAAAATCGAGTAATAATCGTTACAATTTGGAACATTACTTTTGTAGATTTTCTTCACATATTTCTATTTATCCTTAGTAATTTAGATTCATGCAATTTATATTCTTCCACATACATTTCTAATTTGATGACTTTAATTTGTTTTCATCTTCTTCATTTTTTTTCACTACATTTAATCTCCATATATAATTCCATTTTTAAATAAAAACATAAAAAATATTATTATTAAGAAAATGCATGAATTTTTTTTACTGAAATTCACATTAAAAAAATAAATCAATAAATTAAACATAACATTAAAAAGAGAATTCAATAAATTAAACATATTTATGAAATTAATATACAATATAAATGACTTACATATTAATTTTATTTTAATTATAGAACCTTAAATCAATTACATTCTGATTTAAATTAAAAATAATAATTATTTGTTAGTCCAATGAACGAAAAAATTTAAATCGAATTGATTTGGTTAATTCATATTTAACCAAAATCCTAAAAAGAAAAACAAGAGAACGTAAAAAAGATAACTGTAATTTGTCCTTCTGAAACCAAAGATATGGAATTGACACATGATGACACATGAACAAGGTTAAAGAAATCAATCCCGTCAAAGATTATGAAATTATTCATAACTTTTGTTTGTCACGTGGTTTCCTTGACAATGATATGACATAATCATATTTTTATAGGTAAAAATCTTTTTAACAATTTTTTTATAATTTGTTGAAACGTAACAATTTGTAATTAATTTGTTTTAAATAATTTTTTATAATAAATTTAAATATATTAATAAAATAATGATACGTGTTTTATTGTCAAAAAATTATTAAAATATTATTGTCCATTTTTATAATACTATTTCACAACAACGAATCATATTATTTTACTTTAAAATTTTGTTTACATTTATTTTTATTAATTAAATATACCATTGTATTACTAAAATCAGATTATAAGATGAAAGTAAATGAAAATGGTAAACGTCAAATGACAATTTTCCTTTTGTACTTGATACCTACAGCCTAATTAGAATTATACAAGACTAACTCATTTATAAAACAGTAATTATATTTTAGAAAAATAACAAAAGTGTTATTTTATTAATATGCATATATTAAAATTAATTTTATTAATATGATTTACATTTAAAAAAAATATATTTTATCTAAAATTATTATTTATTTATTTTACTTTTTTGAAATATGCAAATATGGATCATTGATACGGTAGATGATTGATTGAGTTTGGTTAAATTACCATAAATTTAGTGATCCATTTGACGACGACAAAAAACCACTTTGATACATCTAATAATAAAGGATTAAAATAATTTCTTTTTTCTAGAAACTGTAAAAGATAGAAACAGAAAACTTTAACTAAATTTAATAAAATTCAAAAAGTAAAAAGTGCATAGCATATAAATTAAGATAATGATATTGAGACAATATTTTTTGACAACATTTAAACAATGATTACGTGTCAATTTGTGATTGGTCAAAAATTACTCCACAATCAATAATAATAATCATAAACATTATTGTGGAGTAATTTTTGACCAATCACAGATTGACACATAATCAATGTTTAAATATTGTCAAAAAAATATTATCTAAATATCATTATCCATAAAATAATAATAAGAACTGAAAACAATTTTAAGAAACCCTATTTGATAAATAAAATATTTCAACGTATACTTTTTTTAGCTATTGTTAATAAAATCAAATAAGTATGTTAATTAATAAAAGCCATGTTTCTCATGATAGATCAGTTGGACTGAGACCGAGTCTTGTATTAAATTAGACAGTAATTAAAACTGGTCCAGAGATTGGATAACAAAATTAATAATTAATAATACAATACAATTACAACAGTTTTATTTTTAATTTTTCAATATTATTTATTTGTCAGTTTGAAATAATTTTATTGGGCAGTAATATTTAGAAACATGAATAAAAATAATTTCCATTTTATTATTTTATTGCATAGAATTAGGATACTGACCTTCTGAAATGATTGAGATTAGTATATTGTGCTTAAGACAGTTGAATAACTCCTTAAACAGTTACTTATGTGCCCTTAAAACAGTACATATATAACCCGATCAAACAAACTCAGCCAAGTATCATCTCATTCTGCACAATCACACAATTTTCTCTGTTTCACTTTCACGTAATTTCGCAATCATACCATATCTCCCCAACTCTTGCCATAACCTCATCTTCTACCTCCGCTCTTTCTAGCCTCGCCGCCGCACCATCTCCGCCGGCGACCGCCACCAATGGCCACAATTCCCATCGCCTGTTCCACAAACCTCCGCCTCTTCCCCTTCCAGCCTTCCTCGCGCTCCGTCGCCTCCCTTTCGCCGCGGACCGTTCAGAAAGGTGGCGCTGCGTCGAGCTTCGCGTGCTCCACCTCGCAGTTCCGCGGCAGAATCGAGTTCCCCTTCCTCCGAAGACATCCGGGGAAGTTCCCGCTGCTCTCTCTCGGCGCTGACGAGGGAAACGCCGTTGGGGAAGTGAGAGGACGAGACTTGTCTCAGCTTCTGTCCGCATTGCTTCCCGTTGTTGTTGCTGCCACTGCCGTTGTCGCTCTCGCTCAACCTTCTACCTTCACTTGGTGAGCTTCTCTTCTTTTATTAAAAAAATTAATAAATTTATGTTCTCTAACACTTATTGTAAAATTAAAATTAATTTGGAAATAACCTAATTTGCTTTCTCATTATTTTTTAATTCATGGATGGGTTAATTTTAACTGAAAAAGTTTATACTGTTTTATTACGGATACTTTCTTTAGTTGTTTTTCCATATTTTAGTTTTTGGTCATCTATAAACTTAAGTTATCTTATGAAAAAAAGTTTATTTTCAATTGTAATCTTAATACAAATATATATCCATGGTTGATCTTGTTTAAGGCTGCATGTTTCTTCTTTTCCTGGTCTGTTTTTTGTTTGTGATTCAGTGTCTACTTAAGAGATTAATTATGGGAAAGGAAATTGATACTGGTTTTGTTATTTAATAAAGTATTTTTTTAATTAACGACTTGCTATCACTACTAACCTTTTGTTTGTTATGGATTTTTGTGTGCTTCAAAGATTTTTTTCGTTCTGATTGTGTCCTTCTTGATCTGATAGCTTATGGACAAAACTTAAATACTATTCTACAGATTGTTATTCATTTAGAGTTTGGCCTAGATATTCCATGCTGTCTTTTAGTTCGTTTTTAATTACACTTAGATTTTCGAGATGAAATTACAATTATTTAACAAAAGAAACTAGTTTATTTATTGTGTACATGGGAATTTTGTGCCCCTACATTTTGATTACTGGAATCCAATTGGATTGAAATTATTAAGGATTAGTGACTAGTAAAATGAGAAACAGCTATGATGTGTTTGATTAATTGCTTGTAGGATATAGTATTGGCAGTGGGGACCTTTGTAATGAGAAACAGCTATGATGTGTTAGTAAGTCGAAGTTATTTTATTTTTCCGTTCTAGTTGTTCTTATCCCTATCCAGTTAGAATTTATAATTTTGTTATTCGGTGAGAGCGTGTATGGTGGAATAGAATGAAAATGAGGAACTGAGAGTGGTTTTAACTTGAGCAGGGTATCTAAAGAGTTATATGCACCTGCTCTTGGTGGGATTATGTTGTCTATTGGAATAAAACTATCGGTAGATGATTTTGCTCTTGCATTTAAGAGGTAAGAATTTCATTATTACTTTCTTTGTTTGCTGCTTAAGATTGCAACACGTAAAGTCATGGAGCTTCTTCCAATGTTCATTATCTTCATTTTTGCTGCAGACCTTTGCCACTTACCGTTGGGTTAATTGCACAATATATGCTTAAGCCTGTTCTTGGCGTCTTCATTGCGAAGGCTTTTGGTTTGTCTAGGATGTTTTATGCAGGTTTTGTCCTCACAGCTTGTGTTTCTGGGGCTCAGCTATCCAGCTATGCAAACTTTTTAAGCAAAGGGGATGTAGCCCTGGGCATTCTTCTCACAAGCTATACCACAATTGCATCAGTTGTTGTTACACCACTGTTAACTGGTCTTCTGATTGGTTCAGTGATGCCAGTTGATCCAGTTGCCATGGCAAAGTCAATTCTGCAGGTGTGTAGAGACTAGTGAGTGCTTCTGTGATATTATACTTGAATTTGGTTTAATGACTGTTTTACTTGTAAATATTTGAAAGGTTGTTCTCGTTCCGGTGACCCTTGGTCTTCTCCTCAATGCATATGCAAAGCCAATTGTATCTGTTCTTCAACCTGTGATGCCATTTGTTGCTATGTTTTGTACTTCGATGTGCATTGGTGGCCCTCTTGCTTTAAACAGGAGTCAAATTTTGTCAGGCGAAGGTCTCCGATTGGTTTTTCCAGTATTAACATTCCATCTCGTTGCCTTCACTTTAGGGTATTGGTTGTCCAAGATTCCACCGTTGAGGTATGTGTCTCCATCTGGTGCCCTCTTCTGTGACTAGTTGATCTTTTAGGACCTAGCTACCCGAGCTTCTTATTGACAAATAGATGTTGTGATGAAAATTGAAATTGAAATTGGCAAAACATTAAAACTGGTATTGTGAAATTGACATTTATGACATGTTTGGATACCGGCTTGAAGTGTTTTTAAGAGCTTATTTACTAAAATATAGAATTTTTTGTAATAAAGAAGCTCTCAAAAGTTCATATAACTTTGTATCCAAACAAGCGTGTATATGTTTTAATGAAGTGCTTTAAAGTTAAATTCCTTCAGAAAACATAATCTGCTTGGCTATATACATCAATTGCTGTCTTTAAATTGAAGGGTGGTGTTTCAGCATCCTTCATTTGTTATCAGAGATCTGAAATAAAATAATAATGACACATAAAAATAGACATTTCTCATACAAAAAACTATTATATTTCTGACTGAGATTTATTGATTTGACCTATCTTTGAAGTGTGTCGTCTAACAATTTTCTTGAAATAGCTTTTATTCTTAAGATGAATGAGTAAAAACTTGTCAAGACCAAGAATATTTTACTGTGTCATATTTCAACTCTAATACAATAAATACTGTCACAGGCAAGAAGAACAGGTGAGCAGGACCATTTCTCTGTGCACTGGAATGCAGAGTTCCACTCTTGCAGGCCTTCTTGCAACCCAATTTTTGGATAGTAGTCAGGCAGTTCCTCCTGCATGTTCTGTCATTGCCATGGCTGTATTGGGTCTCTGTCTTGCCGCTTTTTGGGGAAATGGCTTTGTAATTAGAAACCTGTTACCACTTCCTCCACGAAGAACCAATTCTGCTCTTAAAGCATAATTTTTTGTTTCTGATGCATGTCGTTGAGGTTTATTTATTTTTAAGCATCAGTTGGAGGCGGGAAATTTAATAAATCTGATCATGTGGTAGCAATTAGAGATGGCTAGGAGGGGAAGATCCATAGGAGAAATTCGAAAGTATAGGTTAGTCACACGAATCAACAAGAAAGAAGTTTCATCAGTAACCTTAGAAAAAATTACATATTAACGGAGGTATAGATTTTGCATAGATACTACCTATTGTTACGTAGCTGGAAATCAGTACAACTTCCGTACATACTCTCAAACAATGTCATACATCATTTACCAATTAATAAGTTTTCTTTTCCTTTATGTGTTTTTCTTCCATCTAACATCTTTAATCCAGGGTTGTGTTTTGTTCGTGGTATTGAATAAGGAAAGAAGGAGGAATGTCAACGAGTATTATTTTCATTTCTTTCACATTTCCTTCTAACTAAGAATAAATCGAGAGAATAATCATCACAAAATCACACGCGTGCACACACACACACACATATATATATATATATATATATATATATATATTATTTTTTTTCTTCCATAGTAATTCAGGGTTGTGTTGTTCGTCAAGGAATTGAATATTAAACGAAAAAAAGGAGGAATGTCAAGCAATATTATTTTTATTTCTTTCACATCTTCTAATGAAGAATAAAGAGAATAATCATCACAACACACATATGTATATATACTTACATTTTTCGAGATGTATGTATCATGTCTATGGTCGGTCTTTAATGTCGACTAGTGTTGATTTTTGGATTATTTGTCCATATCATTAGGGTGTTGATGCCATGTCTTTAGGGTGTTCATGCCATGTTTTGTAGTCTAACGGGTTGGGTTGAGTCTTCTAGTCCGGTCGAACTTTTGGATTATTTGTCCATATTATTAGGGTGTTCATGCCATGTTTTGTAGTTTAACGGGTGTTGGGTTGAGTCTTCTAATCCGGTCGAATGATATTAACAGAAGACATTTTGATACTAAAGTCAATAAATGATTGGTCGATATAATGTAAATGCAGTCATGCATGTCTATGAAAGTTATACTTTAGAATTTTATTTATAGCGATTGTTATGACTTTCTACTTTTTTTGTGAGTCTAATAACAACCCAAACACATTAATTGACATTAACAGGTTGATTCATTATTACCATTGTTATTCTGACTATTCTGTAATCGGTCGGCCATGTCGTTCGGTCAGGGTGGTTGACCATGAGTGATATGTCTAAAAGCTCAACCTATAAGAGCTTAGCCCAGAAAAGCTTGACCTATAGGAGCTCGACCTAGAGGAGCTCAGACCAGAGGATCTCGACCTAGGGTAGTCAGCCCAAAGGAGCTTGCCCCAAAGTAGTTAACCAAGGGTGTCATCAGTCTGAAAGTTTAGACCACTCGATTGATGGTTTGTCATCTGAGATTGACCAGATGGACATACGATACATAGGCCCCCTAAGTCCGAGCATTAAATAATTTGCAAAGCAGTTTAGATTTGGCCGTTCAGTACATGGCGCATATGCCAAAAGCTGTAACTCAATCAGGAGAGGTTCCTTAGTTAGAACTCTTCCTTAACCATTAATTGTGCACTTTATTGTACGTTGATTAGATGAGCTTCAACCGTTTTTAAAGTGAGTGTTTCGACATGGGTTGTTTTCAAAACTCTCCCTTGATTGATCGTTATAAGGTGCGGTAAGGGTTTTGAAGATATTTCCAAAGTGTCTTGTTGCCAATGTTTTGCAACGTTAATATTTATTAAAATATTATTTTTTTCTAAAAGATATTTTAGATTTTTGGATCATAGGTCTGATTCATGAACTCTATAAATAGAGCATCTCCTCCACTCCAAAACTCATCATCAGAATCATTCTTCTCTCACTATCTCTTCTCTTAGTTTCATTCTTTATCTTTTCTTCTTCTCCTAAAAATATTTAGGGTTTATTCTTTTACTCTCTTTAGAGTTCCTTACTAGTTCTGAGATCTTCAAAAATTTCTAAGAAGTTCTTGTTGTATCCTAGGGGGTTTGCGCAATACACCGCGGATAAGTCCTTAAGGACAGTGATCTACATGCCTCAGGAAATATTTTGTTCGTGATCTTTTCTTTTATTGTCAGCTTCTACAACAATTGCCTTGATCGACTTGTTGAAGGGTGCGGTAGGGGTTCACTTGGTTGAACGCTCTATTGACGGACCTATTTAAGAGTGCGGTAGGGGTTCACTTGGACAAACTCTCCCTTGATCGACTGCTTGATCGCCTCAGTTTGTCGAGAAGGTAAGGCTAACAGGATAAGATCGAGCTTTCAAGAATGAAGTCGACAGATAATGAGACCAAAGAGGTTGAGATGTAGATGAGGACGAATGACCGAGTTGTTGAAGCCAAGAGATGTTGAGATGATGAAGTCGAATGAGGCTATGTTGAGGCTAAACGACAAAGACATAGAGGAGGTCGATCAACCAAGTTGCCGATATTGAAAAACCGACATGTTGAGGTTGTAAGAAGCAAAGATGAAGATTAGGTCAATTGGCCAAGTTGTCAAGATTGAAAGGTCGGCAAGTTGAGGCCATAAGAGGCCAGATGAATGGTTGAGGTTGAACGACCAAGTTGTTGAAGCCAAGAGAGGCTAAAATGATGAAGCCAAATGAAGCTATGTTGAGACATAATGATGACGATGCAGTTGAGACCGATCGAATGAGCAGTCAACATTGAAAAGTCAATAGGTAGAGGCCAAGATGAAAATGAGGTCGAACAGCTGAGCTGTCAAGACTGAAAAGTTGACAGGTTGAGGTCAAAAGAGGCAAAGATGCATATGAGGCCGATATGTTGAGATGTCAAGACTAAAAAGTTAACTAGTTGAGGTCGAAAGAGGTTAGGACGACTGGTTGAGGTCGAACGACCAAGTTATTGAAGCCTAGAGGTGCTTAAATGATGATGTCAATTGAGACAATATGGTAGAGGCTGAATAAAGCCAAGAGGTTAAGGCCGAAAGATTGAGGCTGAACAACCAAGAGGTTCAGGTTGAAGAAGGTCGTATGGTTGAGGCTAAACAAACAAGAGGTTAAGGCCGAAGAGAGGCATGCAATTGAGGTTGAAGAACCAAGAGGTTGAGGCCAAAGAAAGACGTGTCATGGAGGTTGAACAACTAAGAGGTTGAAGGCAAAGAGTGTCGTGTGATTAAGGTTGAACAACCAAGAGGTCGAGATCAAAGTAGGCTATGCAGTTGAGGTTGAACAACCAAAAGGTTGAGGTTGAAGAAGGCCATGCGGTTAAGGTTGAGAGGTTATGGTCAAACGATTGGGCGGTTGAATGCTTCCACTATATTACTCATCTAATTCCTTATGGTTGCAATGAGAGTAAGAGAGGCACTCACTCGGCCTCACGGTGGGTGCCAAAATGTTTCGGGATGTATATGTCGGGCTTGTGGTAGGTCTCTAACGCCGAGTACTATCAATTCCCAAATTTCTTGTCCATGCCGCTTGGGTTCTCATGTCCCATTTTGTAACCAAACGGGCGTTGCGTCTAGTCTTCTCGTCCAATCGGATGGTACTTGTAGAAGGCACTTCGCTGCTAAAGTTAGTATATTATCTATCAATATAGTATTAATATAGTGATGCATATATATAACAATAATACTTTAGAGCTTTATTTATAGTGGTTGTTATGGGCTTTTACCATTTTGTCAACCTAATCACGATGCAAAAATTACCTTAATTGACATTAGCAGGTTGATTCGTCATTACTATTTTTAATTTGACCATTTTGCAATCAGTCGACATGCCTTTTGATTAGGGTGATTGGCCATGGGTTATATGTCAAAGAAGTTGGTCTTAATACCTTAATTGACATTACCAAGTTGGTTTGTCATTATGATTGTTAATTTAACCACTCTACAACCAGTCAATCATGTCTTTTGGTTAGGGTTGTCGACCATGCGTGATATGTCAAAGAGATCAGCCTAGAGAACTCGACCTAAAAGAGCTTAGCCTAGAAGAGCTCGAATCAAAGAAGCTTAACCTATAAGGACCAGATGAATTTGGTCCAGGATAATCGACCAAGAAAAGTTTAACTTAGAATAATCCACTAAAAGAAATTTTACTCAAAATAGTCAACCAAAATTATCATTGATTTTTTTATTTAAACCGTGTAATTGATAATTGATTATGACAATAGTATAAAATATGCGTTTAAACTCACACAATAGACCTCTGTTTATACCAAACCGCTGCCTATCCAAACGCGGTGACACTTCCGTAATTAAAGAGACTTTACAGGTCTCAGTTCAGATGAAACCAGTGCATAACTGGGCTACCACCTCGGTTAAAGAGGGAACCGATGCCTAAACATCACCTGCCTGATTTGAAAAGCTGCTGAAAAGGTGATATTGTCTGCAACACGTCAAGTCAAGCTACTGAAATGCTGATACTGCCTCAGTTTCATGCAGAACCGAGGCATAAAGGCGTGAGATACTACCTCGGGTATAGCTGCAACTGGTGTTGAAAGGGTATTGGGCAACGAGTCTTCTAATAAGCGAAGCATATAAGCTTCAGTTTTTCAAAACTCCAGCATAAGTTCAACACTTCAGTTTTGCTTCCTGCTTCCATTATAAGTTCAACACTCCAACACTTTTCATTCGCGTTGCTTCCTTTTTCTCTCTTTTCATTCCAGCGCTCTTCGTGCTGTTGCCTTGCCTTTGCACCATTTATCTTCATCTCTTCATTCCTCTGTTATACTCATTGCTTCATTGCCACCGCCGTTATTCTCTCCAAGGGTTGTCGCCACCACAGTTGTTCTCCCCAAGCGCTGCCTCCACCACTGTTGTCGTCGAGATTCCTTCACTTTGTGGGTGTTGTCTTCGTCGCTGCCAGTCAGCTGCAATTTGTTCACTTTTTGGGTGTTGCCTTCGTCCCTGCAGTTGTCATCGTCGTTGCCCCATCTGCCATCGTCGCCCCGCTGTCATCTTCGCCCCCACTGCTGTCATGGCCCTCGCCGCCCATCATAGTAAGTCATGCTTCTTGCCCTAATTGTGGAGGCCTTAGTGGAGAAATGTCTTTTGACGAGCAACAACTAAGGGCTGAGAATATGCGATTGAGAGAAGTAAATAATTTTGACCCCTTGTTGCTCCCTAGAAGTTGTGGTTGTGAGATTTTGAACCAGGATGAAAAATCGAAGCTTCTTAAAAATCGAAGTTTTTTAAAAATCGAAGCTTTCCCTAACGTCCAACACCCTTAGACGTAAAAATCGAAACTTGAAGACATTTCGCAGTGGTAATCTTGAGCATTGATGAATTCCGATCGATTGAGGTTATAAAAATTAAAAACATTCTAATGCCTTGGTTGTCTATGAACTCTGTGAACTAAGACAAAAGTCGAATCCTTTTTGACTCGGTTCAGAACCCGAAACATAAAGTTTATCTTTTTTACATTGTCTGAATATGCTTCGGTTATAGAACGGTGCCTATACACGAAAAGAACCGATGTCATTTTCTTTTATTGTACTAGTATTATTAAGTTGAAAAATAATATATATATATATATATATATATATATATATATCGCGTAAGTATATAAACATATTTAAAGAAAAAAAAATTAAAGATGCTTATTTTTTGCATAATTAACTAAGTATTTTCTGTGTATTTTTTATGGACATGAAATATTAGGGCATGAGTTAGATTACAAGAAAACTGAAAATACGAAAGATATTATATATCAATAATGGTGACAAAGGACAAAGATCGTGGGACATCCATTCCTTGAAAGTTATAGAAGTAGATGGTTAGATCACGGCATCTATATGTCAAAGAAAAAGACACTTACAATTTACTCTTATATTCCTTTTATTATTTTTCTGACACATCAATATTGTTGTACTATTGTAGCCTTTAATAATTTTACAACAGAAAAATTAAAAAAAAAAAAACTGCTATTTAGGTCAAACACTAATATACAATAAAGGTTAATAAACTTTCATATTAAAATGAAAAAAATTCCAAACCACATGTCTCAAATACTTCTAATAATACTTTTTAGTGCAACACAGAAGAAAAGAAAAAAAAAAATCCACCTTTAATTTATAAAAGTTGGTAATGGGAATTTCCGATTTCTAACTAACGTATTAAATTTCAGAGAAGAATACTGGCCTAGTTCAACTATTCCCCTGTAATTATTGATAATTCCGAAAAATAATTGTTACAAAGTTATCAAAGTAATTATTCCCACGAGAAAAATATAATTTCATAAAATTCCTTATGAATTTATTTTGACAAGGTCATTATGCTCACAAGAAAATAATATTTTTTAAAATTCATAACTAATATACATGATTTATTTCTAGTCCATTCCAAACCTAAAATTTAAAATTTTAAGATAAAAATATTAATAAAGTTCAATATAATTCGATAGAGTCTGTACCACCAATTAGTGGCAATCAATAATGACAGCTATAATTTTCTAAAATTCTTGTCTATTTCTATAAAACCAGTTTCTATCCATTTTGAATCGTAATTGTCTCTAAAACACATCCAATTTTAAGAAAATAATAATAATATGTAAGCACAATCACACATCAATGATTATGTACAAATTAAATAAGTTTAATATTTTAATCTACTTATTATCTTTCGATGGCATCAGCCACTAAGATGAAAAAATTCACTATAATTTCTACAAATATGACCAAGTTATTACATTAAAAGCATAAAATTATAGAATAGTTTTCTAAGACTAAGTCAATGTTCAAACCAATCAATACTCTTAAGTAATGACCCTACAATTTTTAAAAATCATAATTAATTTTTTGAAAATTGGTTATGCATATTTCCAACTCCTAAGTATTACTAATTAAACCTAATTTAAGTTAAAACTAATAACTACTACTCATTATTTATAGATAATTATAGTTAAATTTTAAAAGTGTCTCCATCTAAATTCTTTGGTTTCAGCATTACCAACAGTAACCTTTGTAAATAGAATCTTTTCCATTAATTATGAAAAATTTCGTATAAAATGATCATCTTAATTAATTCTCAAATGATAATTACTATTTAATTAAAATGTTTCCTGTTATTTGTAGCCTTAAATTCGATAACGACAACCTAAAAAAGAAACAACATAATTAATAGTGTAAAAGGAAAATGCTATATATTGTCGCCATTCCGATCTTTTCTACTCTTAAATAATCATATTTTTCATAGAAAAATAATATTTTAGTCATAACCTTTCGGAAAAATTTAAACAAATAAAAACTATACGTTTTAAGTCACTGGAAATTTTTCTTACAATACAAAACTGCACAATGTAAAAATTCATAATTATTAATAGAAATAACATTTTTCAACTTTTTACTTGTCATAACAAAACATTATATTTCTTGTAATAGCAAAAACAACCTATCCATTATATTGAAAATCTAAATAGAAGATGCATTTTAAAATATAACCAAAACATAATATATATATATATATATATATATATATTTAAAAAATATAAAATAAAGTCTTTATTATCTTTTAGATGTTATTTGTAATTTTTGCCTATATTTGTTTACGCATATAGTATTGTGATAACATGTCATCAAATAAACAACAAATACAAAAATAAATTATTGAAAATAAATCTATAACATATAAAAATTGTATACAAGAAGAATTATTGTATTAGTAATCTATAACAATCCAATTTCAATATAATAAAAACATACGAAAATCATATAATACAAACTAATATATACATTAAAGGATATTTAAAATATTGATTGTCATTTTCTAAAAGACTCGTATAAATATGTTTCACTAAAAACTAACATAAGATCCAAACTAGTACTTAGATTTACAAATGAATTTGAGAATAACATATTAACATTATTTCATTATAATTCAAAGTTTGTAAATCTACACATGTCATTCATTTAATTTTTCATCACTTGATAACGTAGTCTATGTAACTTTAACTTAGATCATTAGTGAAATAAGAAAGTTTTTATTACAATATCGGTGTCAATATTTAATATACAACTCAAACAATGGTTTAGACATCATCCTAAATGTATAACTCCAAATTTATACAAATTTCATCAATCTCATTAATCATTATCATAAAATATAACTCATTTAAATAAGCCATAATTTAATCGTTAATAAATTTTAATTAATTTTCTATTACCCTAAAATAATATTCAAATACATTATATTGATAAAATATAACACTATTGGTGAATAATAAACAAATTTTACATTTGACATGTTTTCTTTAGTTTATATATATATATATATATATATATATATATATATATAATTCTCGCTTGGCCAACTCATGTCTCACCCAATAAATTAAGCATTGTTCACCTAGTCTAAGACGTCAACACACATAATGCATCTTATTTTCCCAACGAAAATTTTTCCTCAATGACTACACAATTAAGAGTTTATATAAAAGCAATTTGTTGGACAAGAATTTATTCGCCTAACAACCAAAAGTCTTGGTTTTCGATTAATTTAATTTAATTTTGCCTAATGAGAATTGGCTCACCTAGTAACCACTAGGAGTTTTTGTCTAAATAGTTCACTTAAAGAATTTGGCTTACTTAGTGACCAAATCTCTTGGGTTTTCAATTAATTCAATTTCACCAATAAAAAATTTGTGTTCATCCAATGATTCTACGTAATTTAAAAAACCAACAGAGATAGAAGTTCAATTGGTTAAAATTGATATTTTTCTTCATTTCTTATGCCTAATATGAAATATTTTGTTTTAAAACAACTTTTCACTACTCAACATACATCAAACCTCTCACTTTAAATTCATTCATTTCAAATAAACAATTTCATCTCAAACTCAAATATTTGTATTCAAACAACATACTTTCTTGCATAAAATTATTGTGACCAAATCACCTTTACATCTAAATAATCTATTTAAAAGTTATAGAAAAACAAAAATAACTTTCCTTATCTAGAATTCCTTATTCCAAGAAAGTTCCAGTTCAAACACAAAGTTGCCCAAAATCTAAGGACATAAACTAAAATATCCAAACATAACTAAATTTCAATATATACTTTTCTCAAATGATTGGTGATTATAAAGACTTTGAAAATGACATTTTAGAAATGGTAATGATTTAAAATTGTGAGATTCGATTATTTTAATATTAAAGGGTTTTAATATAAATAATTTTGTTATAAACGAGTTTCATAATTTTAAAACATGCAATCTCTCTAGAAATTACTTTTTTAGAGTTCTCGTTCTTTGTCATCCGTTTAAAGATCAGAGACCGCTTGGGTGATCCTTGTGACAAGATCTTCAAGTCTAACCGATCAGTTTCTCAAATAAAGTAAGTTGGTTTTTTTCTCCTTTCTTTGGTCGGTTTCATTTTCTTTGCATGCTAGCTTTCTTTGTTTTGTTTGTGTCTTTTATAAGACTCTCTATTGATCAATGGTCATAACGGTGTATCCTAATCATGCTTTTGTGGTTAGCAGGAGTATATAGGGTTTCCTATGCGTTTATAGTTGTTTTAAGCTTCTTAGAGCAGTTTAGCCTTTTATTAGGTAAGAAAAGCTAAATACCTATTTTTTTTTATTGTTTTAGTGCTTTGATAATCTTAGTTGGTATGCTTGAGTTTGATTTAAAGATTAAGCTTGTTTAAGATTCTATTGTGTTGTGGTATAATTGCTTGAACTTAATCTAAATGTGTGTTGTCTGATATTGGAAGAGACTTGTTATGATTACTTAATGAATTATGTTTAATTCTTGATTATCTATGAATGATAGGTTGTTGGTTTGGTTCAACAATTAGTTGTGGAACATTAGTTTGACAACAGGTTAGAGAAATGACAGGTTTTTGGTCTAAAATTTTGGGTGTTAACAAGTAAAATTTTAGAGGAGTTGTTTTAGGAGGGAACTTGATGTTTGGAGCCTGTTTTTGTGTCAATTAGGACTTAGTTAGCCATTTTGTTCATTAAAATCTGATCTGAAATATGTGAAATTTGCTATATGAGTTATTGGTTTGGTTTTGAATTAGAGAATAGGGGATTCTGGATCAACTGAGTGAACTAGCGTTCAATCTGACGTCAAAACCTATTTTAGAGCGTCAAAAAAATAGTAAGCCATTGATTCTAGGGCACTAAGCGACACTTTTGGGCATTGGGAGACGCTTTTAGGTGTTGAGTGCTACCTAAGTCAGTGAGTCACTGGTTTCTAGGCGATGAGCGGTATTTTAGGGCACTAAGCACCACTTTTATTTACAGGTCTGGACCTTTTTTCCTTATAATTCACTGGGTGAGAGGTCTGACTCACTAGGTGAGGGCTTAAGCGTTGGGTGCTCCCTATTTGGTAGTAGTGTTTGTTTTTTTATGTTTTTCTAAACTTTTGTAAATTGATTTTGTGCATGTTTATTTTGTAGTTGGAATGGATAATAGTACTCATGTATGTGTTATGATGTATGATGATGTTCAAATGAAATGGAAAGTGCAAATTAAATATGTCGTGAAAGGGATTCCACACAAAAATCCTTCTTGTTGTTTTGTAGTATGGTGTATTGAAATATGGACTATGGGATTGGAGGATGATTCTAACACTCTTAATAACTTTCAATCTCAACTAGAGAATGATGTTTATATCGTGAAGAGTAGTAGGAGGTTCTTATTCTGATGGTCATGTATTGATCATAGATGTTTGACATATTAACCTTGGTATGTGGTAGTTTGATGTGTATGAGTTGTTTATCACCACCATAGTGCAGGTCCTTCATGAGTTCGACATCAACATATGTATCTGGATGATCGAAGTTTAGAGTTCATATGTTTATTTTTGTATTGTTTGATTCAAACAATTATTGAGATATTAATGATTTAACTTGTATGAATGTTTTTTTTTTGTACTTTAACTTATCCTTCTATCATTGTATATATGTGTTGTTTTCTCTTTAGTAGTGATCACCTTAATGATGTGAACAAAGAAGGATATCTTTGGTGAGTAAGTGTTACCTGATAGTAGAATCAAGGCTTAGAGTTGAACGTTTTGTCATTTTCTTTTACAAACTATAGTACACTTTTAATTTAATATAGTATATCTCCTTGTAACGTAGAACTGTTTATATAACTTATTATTATATATTATATCTGGATAATTATAATAGTAGTTTATATGTCTTTTCGAGTTAATTCTTTTGTATTATAAAAAATATGATAATCCTATAATAGTTAAACACCGTAACAATTGAGATTTTACAATGATAAAATCACCAGAAAATGAAGATAAAGAAATGTTTAAAGCAAACAAATACTTACTCTGTTTAAAAATCTTTTTAGTTATATCCGCAATTCTTAAGTTACGATGAGATACAATCATATTTTGAAAAAATAAAAATTTAAAGGAAGAAAATTAAAAAGAAATTGAAGAAAGTTTTAAGGGTGTAATGTGTTATGGAGAAAGATTACCTTTCTAAAATAAATTTCTAAATTTAATGTAAAAGATAGGACAATAAAACATTTAATACTCTTAAATATCATAATATAAAAAAAAAACATTAATCATTCTCATAAAGTAAAAATTCATAATTTAATAAAGAAGAATTATCCTTTAATGATTCCATTTGTGATTTACTCTTCTTTAAAATATATTTTAATTAAAAAATACTCTTTTTTCCTTAAATTAAAAACCACGCATTAAAATAGAGGAAACAGAATAGAGAATAACAAGCACTAAACTTCAAAATTTTATAATTAATTTTTTAATTTTCTTTATATTATTTTAGCGAATATTGTCTTTAAAAGTACAAGTTTCAAAAAAAAAAAAAAGTATCAACTCTGAAACTAAAAGCACGTACGTGAGCCCCAAGTCAATGAAGTTAAGTTATTTTAAGTCAATCATCCAAGTACACATTTTACTTCTTCAATTTTTATAGGAATCCTTACCATCTTAAGAAGCCAATTTAGGACTTTCGTTCTCGATATATTGTGTAATCTCCAAATATTCCTTTTTATACAATCCAAAATATTAAACAACAATTTTTTTATATTTTAGAATATGCAATTTAAAATATGAAACTTGTATTTCAGATATATAATTTTATACAATTCAAAATATAAAACAATTCAGAAATTAATTTTACAAAAGAAAATAAATATACAATAAAAAAACAAATAAGAATTTTTTATATTTATAGGAGACAATCCAGAAATGCTAAAATAAGAATGTTTACATTTATGGGAGTGAAAGACAAAAATATGGAGGTACATAAAGAATTAGTCTTTTCTTAAAGGTTTACAATGTTCTTCTAAGTCCATGTCACAACCTAGGCAACTTTTCTTTTTTTTACACCTCCATAATGTTTTCCTACACCTTCATATTCTTAAAGTTTCTAATTTTATCTTATTTTCATTTTGAGCTATAAAATATATAATTCCTAAAAATATAAAACACAAAAAAATGTATTTTATAATAAAAAATAAAAAATAGATTCTATATTGTATAATTTAAAATATAAAATAAAAAATACATTTCAAAATTTATAATCTAAAATATAAAATTTATATTTTAAAATATACAATTAAAAAAAAATAAAATATATTTACAAATATACAGTTCAAAATAAAATTTATATTTCGCAATCGATAGTCCTTTGTAATATAAGAAAAAGTTATACTTTAATCCTTGTGCAATTTTAAATATTAGATTAAATAAACTGCTTGAAAGATACTTAACAAAGAGGGTAAAAATATTGGTGTACTCGCACCTATATACAGATAAAAATAAAAATAAAATTTAATTTATAAAGATATTGGTATCCTACTATCTCATGAGTATTTATTATTCTTAAAAAATAAAAATAAAATTTAATTTATATTTTATTAAGTTAAGTTTAATTAAAATTAAAATTAATTTATTTTTTATTAGTTTATATTATACTTTATTTATTTTTATAATTTTATTTTAAAAATTTATTTTATAGATCACGGATAAACATTATTACTTATATTATTTGGATTGTTTGGAATCTAAGTCGATAGTTGAAAATATATAATAAATATCTAAAAACTGATAAAGTTCATGAATATAAGAACTGGGCTTAAGTTTGTCTTATATTGAATTTTAATTTTATTAATATAAAAAATCTAATATGTAGTTATTATCTTTATAATCTTTATATTTTTGTTATTATCTTTTGTAACTGAAATTTTTTCCTATTTTCCAAAAATGATTTGTAATTATTTTACCTATGTTATATAAAATAATGAAACTATTTTAGTATTAGTGTTATTTATTTTGAATTAAGAGAATACTAAATATCTTGTGTTTTGAGTTTAAGGATTACAACTTCTTACCGGAAGAATACTAATATTTTGCAAAAATGTTATCTTTGTGGGTACTAAACATGATGGTGAAGTTTGATAATGGTGTTGGGAGTTTGAACTGTAGCAGAAAATGATGTCAAACTTATCCTTCTTGAATCAGATTCCCAAACAGCCATCGAATTCATTAAGAAGATGCTCGCTTTTTCATGCTAGTGGATTCAAGTTTCTTCTTCACAGATTTTTCATTCTTTATAGGAAATATTTTGGCAAGACTTACATTGCATAATAAAATGAGTTTAATGAAGTTAAAAACAACTTAATCATGTATTTAATCTGTGTCATTAACGAATTTTGATTTTGCTCCGATAAATGTTTTTATTTTTATTTTTTTGAAATTATTTTGCTTTTCTAAAGTTTATTTAAGACAAACGAATAATACTTTATAAAAAATTTGAAAATTCTTTTAAAGGTATCAAGCACACTATGAGACAGGTATATATAATAATAAATTATATCACTTGCGTTTGTTTGAGGTAAGTAACTCTTTATAATTTGCAAGTGAAATTATATTCGTATTTATGTATTTGAAAGTGTGAAATTCGTATATAATAATAAATGATATTTATGTATAAAAAACATTTTTATCCTTAATACTTTTTTTTTACGTGCATTAACTCTTTCGGTTAAAGAGAGAATCTACAAAGCCACGAGTTACATAATGAGATTTCCATGAATGATAAGATAATTTTCTTTAAATATTTTTAACCAGATTGTGTTCTACGAGCATTAGATATGGCCAAGCTAGATGGTATAAGTGGTTGACGAGTGTATAAATTTTGAGACAAAGAAATTGAGTTCATTCTCTTTCGTTATGGTGGAAATAGTGGTGTTGTGAGTTGTTTCAAGTGAGTTATTTGTGTTTGTGTGTGGTTCATGGGTTCATAGCTTCGTGTTCACTAATAGGCGGTGTGCTACCGAGCTGTGATGTGTGTTGTCGAGTTATTAATGTGTGTCGTCGAGCTTTTAAGGCATGTTGTTAAGCTTCTGAGCTGTTTTGTCGAGCTTTTAATATTTATCACTCACAACTTTCATGGTTGTGAAGATGAAGATAAGGTTGAAGATGAAGGAAAGGGAACCAATTACACCATGCAGCAAGATGAAAAATGGAATCGATTCTACAAAAGCTCGTAATCAATTCTAGAAAGGTAACTGATTCTAGCCATTGCATAACCGATTACAAGACATAGGAAAGTGATTCCAAGAGCTTGGAATCAATTTCATGAGGCGTTGTAACTCGTTCCAGGAAGTTGTAATTGATTCCATGGTGTTTTAATCCATTCAAATACTTCTTTTTTGTGTTGCAAGAGATCCATGATGGAAGGGCAAGCTGAAACTGGTACTTATGCACATTGTGAAGTTAGTGGGTTCATGTGGTGGTGTTGACCTCATGGTGGATTTGAGCTTGTGGCAAGTGTAGGAGGTGGAACACGTGGTTCTTAACTGGTGGAGGTGGTGGACTTTACTTAGTGGTTCTTAAAGGTGAAGTTGTTTGTCATTTGGTTTATGTGGTGGC
This sequence comes from Vigna radiata var. radiata, assembly GCF_000741045.1. NCBI lineage: Eukaryota > Viridiplantae > Streptophyta > Magnoliopsida > Fabales > Fabaceae > Vigna > Vigna radiata. The sequence continues at coordinate 2,386,573 of NC_028354.1, forward strand.
TTGCATAGGTGTTAGAGTTGTTGTGGTGGTTCATGATAATGCTACTTCAATTGCATTGATTTTTCTTGTGATTATGTGTGGAGGTGTTGGATCTTGGTGTAAGAGTGGTGGTAGATGTATGTGCTTCTAATGGTTGATATGTACTGTGAGGTGGTGAGGTACCTACATTTGTTGCCTTAACATTTGTGTTATTAATTATTTATGGTGTGGTACCTACACATTCTGTTTGTGGTAGTAGATCTAGAAGAACAAATATTGTGTGTTGGATGGTAGAAAATAAACAATCAGTGTTGATTGTGTATTATGTGCTTGTTAGGTGTTTGATTTGTGGTTGTTCTGTGCTTAATTCATGCTTTGTTTGAACTTTCTTCATTGGTGTACAAGTCTTCAAGAGGTATTATTTATTATATGTATTATTAATTATTATATGTATTATTCACTAATAATTGTATGGGTGTATGTACTGTGTATTCTTTTAATGAAATTGTGTTGTTCATTTTAGATATTTATGTAATTATGATGTTGAGTATAAGTATTATTGTTTACAAAATTTTAGTGTTTTAAGAAATCAAAATAATTTTTTTGTTTTCTAGAAGAATAAAATAAAAATTATGTTTAAACTGTAAATGAATATAGCTTCATCTTTATTTGCATGTAATAATATATTTGTCTAAGGTAATATAGATGGAAAAAGAATTAGATGTGTCATATTTGGATTTGAAGATATAGTTGATGATGTTGTGGATATGGACTTCAATATAGTAACACACTTACACTGTAAATTATAAATGTGCAAAACATTAGTTGCAATAACAATGTTATGCATTGTTGCACAGGCGTTGAATATATTAAATATGTATTCAAGCACAACAATTGCTATTAGGAAATTGTACCAGACAAAGAGAGTCGTAGAGAGCAATTGATATCTTACTTTATGCATATTAATCGATGTTGTGAGATTATTCGAGTGCGACCAAAGGCATTTTGTTAACCTATGTCAACAACTAAGGGCAACTAGGTTAGTCAATTATGCATTATGGCTGACAGTGGAGAAAAATTGCTAAATCCACACATAATTGGGCATAATGTGAAGAATTGAAGTGTGACATTTTTCTTCCATCAATCTGGGTCAACTATTAACAAACACTTTCATAATGTTTTGAATGCACTTTTCAGTTTAGAGTTTGAATTTTTAAATCAACCCTCCTTCACCCAAATTTAATAAACAATAATCGATTTTACACATATTTTAAGGTAAAACTGTGAATACTTATTTTCTTATTTTATGAAAACACAAGTTTGTTGTCCACCTTTATTAACAATTTTGATTTCTATGAAATAAGATTGTTTGGGAGTCATAGATGGAACTCATGTACAAGGGTCCCAAGATCATATGCTCTCAAGTTTCGAGGGAGAAAGGACTGACCAACTCAAAATGTGTTTGTGGCATATGATTTTGATATAAAATTCACATATGTTTTTGTTGGATGAGAAGTATAACTCAAGAATTTTTGAAAGATGCTCTTGTACGAGATAATCCGTTGGTTATACATGAAGGTTAATGTGTTATTTGAATTTTTATTTGTAGGTTGTAAGTCACTGATAAGTCATATATGTACAATATTATAGGAAAGTACTATCTTGGGGATGCTGGATTTCTACTGAAAAGAAAAGTAATGACTCCATATAGAGATGTAAGATATCACCTTAAAGAGTTCATATAAAGGGAGCCACAAAATCTACGCAAACTATTTAACCATCATCATTCATCGTTAAAAAATGTCATGGAAAGGACATTCAATGTTTTGAAAAATAGATTCCCTATTATCGCTAGTGGAAGTGAACCTCATTATGCTTTGGATACAATGATAGACATGGTTTTAGCTTGTTGCATCCTTCACAACTTCCTATGCGACGCGGACAATATTGAGTCATTAATTGATAAGGTTGACAAGGAGTTGATGGAACAATAGGATGAAAAGACCACTACTCAAGTTCATGAATATGACTATAGGGTTTGCTTTAGTATTAGGGATGTTTTAGCAAAAAAATGTGGTGAGATTATGAAAATTCTTAGATTGATGTACTTAATATTTGACTATGTTATGTGTAATGATAAAGCGTGGTTTCTATGAAATGCTTAATATCATCAATTTTGTTTCAATTAGGTTTGACATGAACAGGGGAAAGATTGTTACCACAAAGTCAGGCCTAGATAATTTACGAAATGGATTGAAGAGATGGAAGAATGACTTTTGAATGCGATGATAGAAAAAGCTCGAATGGGAAACAAGGTTGACAACAGTTAGACGAACTAAGTGTATAGTAATATTGTGAATAATCTTAATGGTGTCATCATCATCACAAAGAAGTCGTAAAAGTCAAAAGAGAAAAAATTCGACCATGACAAAGACACTCTTGTACCTAAGAAGCCATATGTTGAAGATGTATTAGATCAATGACGTTTCTTTAGTGATTATCATAAGATGAAACACTATGTAAATGAATTTTCTATAAGAATAATTGTGGAAGCAAAACTTATGAATTTTGATTCATTCGCTACATTAGGTCTTTATTTTCATTATCAACTAGTATTTCAACAGATAGTTGACTTTGTAGCATTGGATCATCATGCTATCCAAATCTTAAAAAGTGTTCTATTCAAAACTAAGGATTTCTGCCAATAGATGATTGATTAAACTAAAACTAGATGATTGATTTTTTATTCCCCAAGTCAAATACTAGGGTCAAAAATCGTCCTTTGCAGATTTACCAAAAGACCTCTCCTTCAACTGTGACACGACATTGACTTTTATGGTAAGACAAGACATGCATGGCCAACATGTGAAAATTGTTGGTTGTCTTAACATAAATGACAAACTTCTTCATTATTTGGTGGTGTATATATTAACTCCACGTGGTGGTAATTTTGAAAAATTGATGCAAGAATATACTTTTATGATATGGGTGCTGAAAAATAACATATTCATTAAATGGCCTCACCATATCATATGCCGCATATGCTTAAATGTAAGGCCAATGACATCTCTCTTCCAAATGGTATATTGATCACTCAAATTATGCAATACATTGGAGTAAATCTTTTTTTTTTTGACAAAAACACAATTATTGGATTGAGACAACATTTTTCCATAAATTCTTTGAAGAAGTTTAATATTATTAAGGTCAACGATGTATGGTAGGATGACCATTATATTAATGATGATGAAGGACAACAAAAAGAACAAAGTACATGGCATGATGAGCCTGTTATAGGAAACACACATGGTCATTTTCAACATCCTCCCATCCACTTAAATTCTGAAATGCTAAGTCAAACGTGAAAAAGGTGCAAGACTTACAAAATAGAACGCAATTAATGAAGATATGCAAGGACGTGTTAAACGAATTCGAGATAATTTATCAAACATAACTTTGGATATAAATCGACGCATGGAAAAAGTGAATTTCAATGTCAACTTAATTCTTCACAAATTATATTTTAGTAACTTTAATTATATCTTAATATATATTACTTCATAATATTTTTTATTGTCATTTTAACTTACTGGTCTTCAAATAAGGTGGATTCTAGAATAAGTGACACATTGGAAATAACAAATGTTCAAAAAAGAAGAATCTTTGTCATTGTTGACCGACAACTTATAGTTATTGAATGTCAAAATGCACTCCTTATTGACAAAAGCAACATAATTGGTGGAACTCATTCATGTCAATATATCGAAGAGCAAATTTTTGACTAACGAACATTCAAAATAACAAATTATTCATATAGTGCTTTAACGCATAATGGAGATGCTGATACATGAATGAAATTGATTCATTATAAATTATGATAAATCATATTATGACTTATCATCTACATAACTATAATATCCAATGTCATATTTTAAGTTGACTTTATTAATCGTTTTATCTTAAATATTTAATATAAATGAACCCAACCTCTAATCATTCAATATATTTCATAACTACAATAATGGTAATAAAAAAGATATTCAAATTTACTATAAAAGCAAAAATTAATACCAAGTGTCACTAAATTATATACTAAAAAAAAATCAGTGTTACAAAAATATATTTTATTACTTCTTTATTTATTATTTTAAATTTTAGTATTTCAAATAATATTTACAAAATATATGTAACTCATAAATATTATTTTATATTACTATTGTCAATACCCAATTTCGTCCGGGAAAGTAAATAATCAAAATTAAAGAATAAGAGGATAATAATTAATGGTGGGAAAAGGAAAATGATAAAATAATCTTCCTTAATGCAGGACACATCACTTTAAAATGTTTTTGAAATATTAGTTTAATATGGTAATAATTTGAATTAATATTATGACAATAATTATAAGCAATAATTAAAAATATATTGATATAATTTGCTTCTGAAGAGAAAAATATGATTTCTTTTTAAAATGGACAAATTTTCTGTCAATAATTATAATCAATGTCTTGAATATTATTTTTCTTGCAATCAAGACCTTTATTTTCCCTATCTTGTCCATTGTGACTAATTCACATTTAAGACAAGATTATCATAAGATTACAATGTATGTATATAAATAGGCACTCTGTGAAAGAAAAAAAGGAGGGACGAAAAAGAAAAGAGAGAGAAAAACACCTAGAGAGATAATAAAGATTGAAAAAGAGAATATAGAAAAAAATAGGTTCTCAGACATAAGGGGTTGTGTCAACTGCAACCACCACCAAGGAAGCACTGGAATTCTAGAAGCTAAAAAGGTCATCTCTATACCATTCCTTTTTCCCTTTTATTGTACTTGAATGTTTTTCAAAAAGGGTACGATTTTCACTGCACCAAAATAACGTGTTGTAAAAAAATCGTAGAAAGAATGTTTTCTTTTGTTTGTTTTGGTACTGGTTATATCTCTTGCATCACCTGATGTTTTATCATTATTATTATTTTTAAATAAAATAATTAATAAATCAATAATTTCAAGAATAAAAAATATATTTCTTATAACGTTTTTGTCTATAAATAAATCATAAAATAAAATGTACGCGCGGGCCTATGACTGTTTTATTTCTTTTTTCCAATCTTTCTTAAAATAAAAAATTACAAAATATTTAAAACCAAAAGGTCAGTTTTGTTAAATTAAATTTTTTCACTTTTTGAAAAATGTCAAACAATCCATAATTTTTAAACAAACTCACAAACCTTTTTCTAGATAAAAAACTACGTGATCCCTGATTGTCCATTAATGGATATACGTAGGACCAATGTCAATCCATGTCGGGTTCATAAAATAAAAAAATATTTTTGTTTCATAATAATTTCTTTTATTTTATTTTACTTTTATTTTTGAGAAAATTTAAATATTTTGGAAAACCATATTAATTTTATACATTTAATTAAAGGTACTGTCTTTGGGCAGACGTGCTAGGATACTAATACCTTTCTTACGTGTAAGCGATTCCCGAACCTGAAAATCTCTTTTTCGTAGACCATGCTTTTATGAACCCTCCAATGATTGACCTTGGTCCTACGTATATCCATTAATGGACAATCAGGGATCACGTAGTTATTTATCTAGAAAAATATGTTTGTGAGTTTGTTTAAAAATTATTATGGATTGTTTGACATTTTTCGAAAAGTGAAAATGTTTAGTTTAACAAAATTGACCTTTTGGCTTTAAATATTTTGTAATTTTTTATTTTAAGAAAGATTGGAAAAAAGAAATAAAACAATCATAGGTTTTATTTTATGATTTATTTATAGACAAAAACATGATAAGAAATGTATTTTTTATTCTTGAAATTATTGATTTATTATTTATTTTCTTTTAAAATAATAATAATGATAAAACATCAGGTGATGCGAGAGATATAGCCAATACCAAAAGAAACGAAAGAAAACATTCTTTCTACGATTTTGTTAGAACACGTTATTTTGGTGCAATGAAAATCATACCCTTTTTAAAAAACATCCAAGTACAATAAAAAGAATAAAGGAATGATATAGAAATGACTTACCTTTTTAGCTTCTAGAATTTCCTAGTGTTTCCTTTGTGGTGGTTGCAGTTGACATAATCCTCTGAGAACCTATTTTTCTCTATATTCTCTTTTTCAATCTTTATTTATCTCTCTAGGTGCTTTTCTCTCTCTTTTTTCTTTTTCGTTCTTTTTTCTCTTTCACAGAGATTGTATTTATATACACACATTGTAATCTTATGATAATCTTGTCTTAAATGTGAATTAGTGGCAATGGACAAAATAGGGAAAAAAANGGTCTTGATTGCAAGAAAAATAAATCAAATAATATTTAAGACATTGATTATAATTATTGACAGAAAATTTGTCCATTTTAAAAAGAAATCATATTTTTCTCTTCAGAAGCAAATTATATCAATATATTTTTAATTATTGCTTACAATTATTGTCATAATATTAATTCAAATTATTATCATATTAAACTAATATTTCAAAAACATTCTAAAGTGATGTATGAAAGATTATTTTATCATTTTCCTTTTCCCACCATTTATTATTATCCTTTAATTTTGATTATTTACTTTTCCGGACGAAATTGGATATTGACAACTATAATTAAAGACAATTTGATAATCTTTACCTCCAAATCCTTAAAAAATAACAAATCCTCTTAAACACACCATAATCTTACGTTGAAAGCATAAACTAATTGTAACGAGTTTCAAAAGAATAAAATAAAGGTAGATCAATTGTAAGAAGAAAAAAAAAAGGTTTTTTTCTCTCTGATTTCAACATATCTACATCTAGAATGAATGCATTTGCATAATGATCAAAGATTGGTGATGAAAAAGCATGCCTATCGTCTAGAATGCATTTGCATAATCATAAAAGTTTGGTGGAGGAAAAGGATACCGAAATAATTCCAATGATGTAGACCCAACACATCTTTATGCAACTTCGTCAACCTCCTCCAATGTATTCGGCTTGACCTAGCCAACTTTTGCATCACGTGTTGCATAATCTCATTCAACTTCAACTCAAATAACCAAATTGTCGGATAAAATGTCCTGTTAATAAAACGTAAAGTGTGAAAAAAACAAAAGAAAGAACGTGCAAAAAAGATATGGAACATTGCTAAAGTTCAAACATCTTTTCGTCAGAATATGGAAAAGTATAAGAGATCTTATATTAATAAACCAAACACATTAATATCTTTATATCACATAAAAACAGCTATTAAAATTAAATTTCAACTTTAAACTAACAGTTCTGTAATAACCCTAGCTGTAGCATTAAAGTGACATAATAGTACTCAACCAACAACATAAAGTTTTTTTTGTAATTTACCCTTTTGGTCCTCTTTTACCACCTAAATCTAGGGCACATGTAGTGGCCACCAGCCCTGAAAATTTTATATTATTATCTTAAGGTGTTCATCTTTCTGTCCACATAAAACAAAGCAATCACTGTAAGAACATCTTTATCCTTTTACAAAGTGTAGTTGTAATTTTTTCATCACATTCACACACAGAGGGGAGGATTTCGTTTTCTGATATGCAACAATTATACAAGTTAGTAACTCTTTTTATGCAATTTTCAGACCATCAGCTGTAACAATACAACTCAGCACCAACAGTTGAAACTGCCCTAGGAAGATAAACTAGCAGATTTTGCGCACAACCTTATATATAAGTACTTTTTTCTTTCTATTACCTTCTCTTATATATATTATCCTTTAGTTCTTCTCTTCTTATATCTCTCCTAAATTATAATTTTGCCATTTACCCTTTCTCCACGTTGCAAAGCCAAAATTCAGCCGGAATAGAAAAACTGAGATTCCCTCACATTCATTTCGGCATATGACAGAGCTGAAAGAGCTGTCAATATTACTCTAAATAAGCCCTTGTGTGACTTTCACCATGTTACCAATAATGCTAACAAGTTAGTAAGCTAGTCTTTGCCAAAAATGGAAAAACCAATAAATCATTGTCCTCAACAGTGTAGATTACCCCTTCCCCATATACTAGCAGAGAATCAAGTTAAAGAACATTAACCTTCATTAATAATCAACACCAAACTGAGTACAGACTATAAAAATTTGCATTGACTGAATGTCTACTGTATCTAAGGTTCACAATAGCATGATTGTAGGACTAGAGGAGCAAGCAACATGAATACACCTGCAGGGTATATATGCCACTACCTAATAGTCTTGTCCTATATCATTGTTTCAGTATAAAGGAAGACCATAATAGACCTGAAATCATTATTATTTTTTTCAAACATGTCAGCCCTATGCAGCCCTCTTCCCCCACATCAGAAAAATACATGTTACTCAAAACCACTGTTTGGAATAAAGTTTTCCATGAGAAAATGAAGATAAAAGATAAGTCCTTTGAGGCTAGAAGTAACACAAGCTTACCAAACAGACATCAAATAAACACAAAACGTACTATATTTGCATCTGCAATAATTGTTAAAAAAAAATCCAATCATTTATGGTATTACACTGCACAGAGTTACGTGTGGACGGCAAACATGTTGAATAGTTCATGCTTATAAGTTATAACACCAAGACAGAGGGCAATGATAGTAGCATACATAATCTACAAGTAACGGATAAATTTTTATCAACAAAGGCGATATTAAGCAAATACTAATCATAAATTTGCATATCAAAAGTTTATAAGAATCTATCAGTTTTGAATTAATATCATAAATTTGATTCAACTAAACACCCCCGGTATTATATTTTTATGATACAATAACATTTGACATGATACAAAATCTTCGCAAAGTTTTCACCTGAACCCATATCAACAATGCTAGCATCACCGCTATATTCTCAACGAGAAATGGATTCAGGATATTTATCTCAATTGCTTTCCTCTTTATAAGAACCCATGAATCAATAAATTACGAAGATACGGATTGCTTCTACAACACTAACTCTGCACTATATGAAGAGATAACACAAATAACACAACAGGTCCAAATCAGTGGACCTATTAATTTATACTCTCCGAAGGCATACAATCTGATTGGAGAACCCATGATCATCGTGCTACAGAAAAACTCCATTCACCCTTTTCTGCACGGTCCATACTCTATAAAACATTTCTTCCAGAGGTCCCCTGATCAAGCTTAAACTCAAGCCTTCCAGATTGACTATGCCCCTGCATATGAAAGAGAAACCAAACCGCAGAGACTTTAGCCCAATGCCTCAAAATAGAACATCAAGATTTTCATAGCATGCCCACAATCTGTATGCAACTATATACATGCAATATGAACCATAGGGATACAAGGAGAACAAACACAAAAGAGATGCCACAGAATACGACTAACTGATAAAAGAACTTCATCATAATCAACTCGTTCTTAACAGAAGAACAAACAGCATCCAACTCGTTCTTAGGACGTGATCGATTTTCTTCTCACTCTTTAATTTAAAAAGTGTTTCTGTAAAAACAATTCCATGTTACATAACTACAATTTCTCATCCAAAACATACCCGGTCTTGAAAATTGTTTCGAAAACAAAGCTTTAAAAAAAAAAACAAAAAACAGCAGGGAAATGTCCTCCCATCCTCTTCTGTTTTTGTGGTCCTAGCTCAATAGTGTGGGTCATATCGAGTGACACTGCATGTGATGAGGCATGAGCTTGGTGTCGATATCTGTCTTCTTTATCAAAAAAAAAATATATATATATATATTTTACAATATAAATCACACCGCAGTTACAGAAACCAGTCTGCATAATCATGGCCACAACATTATGCTTTGACTCTCTGTAACAGCCACTGCAGCCGCATCAACCACATTTGTCTCCTAACACCAAAGATCGCCACAAACCCATAACTCCACCAATAGTAAAAAGACGAGACAAATGAAAGATCAAAACATTCAACACATCATTCCATCCTCCACGTGCACCCACTTAATCACCAGAAAGAAACGCTTCCCAGGATTAACAGCATCAATACATCCACAAAACTAAACCATAATAACGGAAATTCAGACAATAACACCATCTCCCTTTTCATCCCTTCCTCCCTCCAACAACCCCCCCCAAAAAAAAAACCAATTTTCAATTAATCCACCACAACTTCGTCACAATCCTCAGAGAAAATTCCAGACAAATGCAATTCCCACTTCTGAAGTTGAAATTTTTCTAGAACCTCCACTCCAAACACACAAAAAAACAGGTTTATCCCCAAGTCAACTCCACGTTCTAAATTAGACATTGGTGGAAAACCTGATAATGACTGAATAGTCAATGGCCTAATAAACCCAATAACAATCTATGTAAGAATTTGGATTTAGGTCTAACTGGATCCTCTAAAACTGACTCACTATGTGAGGTAAGGATTGAAACAGGAGAAAAGGAGAAGAGAGAGTGGAACCTGGGGAGGTGCGTGGTGTTGTTTGGAGCGAACGGCGACGCATTCTGGGGGCGTTTCGAAGAGCGAGAGAGGGAAGCGCTTGTAGACGGTGCCGACGTCGAAGTAGATGAGGCCGGTGGTGGGGACATCGACGCGGATGCTCATGACCTCGAGCCAGAGGAAGAGATCCAGGGCCTGGAGGCCCGTGAGGGCGTCGATCATGCCACAGCTGAGGTGGCCCGAGACGTTGCGCTCGTAATGCAGCTCGTTCTCGAACTTGGCGTTGCAGGCCTCGTCGAGGTGGACCCAGAAGCTGCCGTCATGGGCGAGGCCGAAGTCCCTGACGCCCTTGGGGAAGAGGCCCATGGGTAGGCCGTAGTCGCTGAGGACCTCGTAGATGGTGGTGGCATTGGTGTGGCGGCTGAGCGAGGCCGTGGGCGAAACGAGAGCGAGAAGAAGAAGGAAGAAAAGCATAACTGGGTTGAGGGTTTTGGCTGCGTGGATTGTTAAGGTTTTAAGGTTGTGGGAACATTGTTTGTTGGTTGGTTTACAGAAGAAGAGATCAGTGAAATGGGTTTTTGGGATTGGCGAAGAGAGAGAGAGAGAGAGACAGAGAAGAAAGGGTGACAGCTTGTATACAGAAGGGATTAGGAGAAGAATGATCAATTATTGGTATTCGGTGGTGACTGCTCTCAGTGCTATGTGCTGTGTGGGCCTTTTCTTAGTTTCTTTCCTCCATTTTCTTACATTTTTTTTTAATTTTTAAAAATTAATCTTAATCTTAATTAATCTATATTTAAGTTCTTACAACAGTCGTGTGTAGATGATAATTATAATTTTAAAAATATTTTGACAATTATTTAAATCAAAAAGTGTGTGTATGTATAGAAAAATTTCTTAATTTTGAATGATAATAAAGTTTGTATATTTTTGTAATTGCAATGTAGATGGTAGACATATATTGGAGGTGTGACAACGATCGTAATTTTGTCTTGTTTGAATCATAGACCATTATTTTGTGTAATGAATTTAGATAATCATGTTTTGCAATTATTAATGGTAACTGTTATTTTTGTTGAACAACTTGCTCTGTCACCATAATTGTTGACTTTATCAAGTAACAGATGGCGTATGCGCTACCTTTTCGTTAGATTGAATTCACTCCAAGTCAATTTATTAATTAAGAATACTGTTGACTCTAATCCAAGATTAAGGCTGCCTTATTTTTAAGATAAACTTTCAAATTATAAACACTCACAAAAACTTGTTTCCGGTAAAAGACGTATCCTACAAAGTAATCTTTTAATATTTTAGAAATCAAGTTGATTTTTTTTTTCTTTTTTAAGTATACTTTTAACAAAATAACCTTTCAAAAACCTCCACTTATTATTTAGAGATATATATATAATTAAAGCCGCAAATGATAAAAAAAAAAAAAAAACTCCATCTTTACTAAACAGTTGTAAAAATATCTATATATTATAAAAGAAAAATAACGCAGTAAAATGCCCAAACCGAATCTTTTAACTTTTGTACCTCATATTATGTCAAACCCATAACCACAATTACGTAGAACAAAAGAACAAAGTTGTAATTGCCAAAGTTTGATATATTTATATTTTTAACCAAACAACATCCACCGTCATATTAATAATTGTTTTTAACACCGTCTTATAAATCATCAGCTTCAATTTTATTTAGATAGAAACATATACCAACGTATATATGTAATTGTATAAAAAAATTCATTGCAATTATAAAATTAAAGATCTCATACCAACCAATAATATTATACACAATAACTTTGAAAAACAAATTACAAAACTACTTAATTTCCATACTAACTCAAGCACACTCCTCTCACATAAAAAAATCCAAACTTTCTTTTATCCACAAAAAGGTAGCACAACTTAACTCCTCTTATTTTGTTAATTCAACTATAACACTTAGTAATTTACTATTATGTTGATAGTTACTGCATTAATCTTCAAAATTCATTATTTTTCTTTCTTTTTTTATCCTATTGACCTCTAAACCATATCATTTCAAAAAAATATAACCTATCCTAAAACTTCAATACTAATAAAAACCAAATGAGATATATAACATATTTGATCATTTTACTCATTCTAAAAATTAAAATTTAAACTTTAATCATTATTTTCACTATTTTACCAAGTTAAATTTTTTTAGGATCTTACATTCTTCCCAACACAAATTTTCGTCCTAAAAAATTACACTTACTAGAAAAAAAAGTAAATCCTCCCCACATCTTCCCCCACACAAACATGATACACAAAAGAGTGTGTAACTCTAAAGTCAAAAGAACATTCACACATTTACCATTCAAAATACACATATCGTGAATCAAACTACATTGAGCACAAACAATCAATACAATATTAGCAAAAAGAGAAGAATTGAAGAACGTGATATATTGATAATGATAAAAAGAAAGTCCAAGAATTCAAAAATGCAAATGTTGTTAGAAGACTTGTACTTTAGTTTTAAGCTTTTATAATAAATATCTTTTAGTTGTGTATTAGACCCAAATTAGAAGGATACATTACAACTTGCATAAGATCACTCATGAAAGATTTTTATTTCAAAAGAACTCTAGAATAATTAATTATTATTAGAGATAATTGATTATTCTATTTAATTTTAGATTTTCAGAAAATCTCCTGTAATAATTGATTATCATTGTTAGTAATCAGTTATCATAGTGAGAAAATATTTTTTATAATAGTTTCTTGAATAATCAATTACCACTTATGATAATTGATTATCAGCGGCAGTTGCAAATAGACTCTTCAATTTTTTGACCTAATTTTCAAAATAAGAGTCTATATATATTTTACCTAAACCTAGTTTAAAACAACTTTTTTATTCAAAGGTTTAGTGTTGTTCTACAAAGATAAACTTTGTGTTTTGGAAAGAGCCTTGTAAAACCCAATGTTGGTAAAGTGAGAGCTTTCACTGAGTGCGTCTTAAGTGATTATGTGCATTTATTGTGACTAAGAAAAGTTGTCCATCCTTTGTGTGTCAAAGGAACTTTTGTTCATCACTTGTGTCTTCAAGAAAGGTTCTTTCTAACCTCTACTCTACTCTTTGAGATTGTAAGTTTTAGTTATTTCTTAGTGATATAATCCCTCTTTAAAGAGATTGACAACTAGATGTATGGTCTTTTGATCCAAACCAATATAAAACTACACTTTCAAAATAAGAGTCTATATATATTTTACCTAAACCTAGTTTAAAACAACTTTTTTATTCAAAGGTTTAGTGTTGTTCTACAAAGATAAACTCTGTGTTTTGAAAAGAGCCTTGTAAAACCTAGTGTTGGTAAACTAAGAGCTTTCACTGAGTGCGTCTTAAGTGATTATGTGCATCTATTGTGGCTAAGAAAAGTTGTCCATCCTTTGTGTGTCAAAGGAACAGTTGTTCATCACTTGTGTCTTCAAGAAAGGTGCTTTCTAACCTCTACTCCACTCTTTGAGATTGTAAGTTCTAATTATTTCTTAGTGATTAGTTAATCCCTCTTTAAAGAGATTGACAACTAGATGTATGGTCTTTTGATCCAAACCAATATAAAAATACTAGTACAACTTTCTCTTCCCCTACACTTTTTATCTTTCTCGTTGTTTTTTTATAAAGAATCAATTTTTGTTATAAAATCAGTTTATGAAAAAGAATTCTTTGTTTTAAAGACAATTTTATTAAAAAAATTCACCCTCCGCCCCGCCCCAGTCCATTTAGGATGTCACTAACCTCTTATCAATTTACTTAATCATAATTGAAAGTTTGCCCTAATATCATTGTATATAAAAGAAAATTTTCAAAAAACCTTTATTAAAGAAAACTTGAGAAAAAGAAGAATGAATATTTACAAATTTAATTTAAATAAAATTTAAGATGACTAACTTTCTAAGTTTACAAGATTTCTTCTCCATTAAGATGTTAAATCCTATAGACATTGTTGTTAGGGTTTTGACAATCTTGAAGGGTCATTTCAATTTGACATAAACTTGTCTTTTGATGTACCCTTGCACGCACTGTTCCTCATTAACCATACTATGTCACCTCACTACAAAAAAATGTCATTTAGTGGAGGTTTTTTTTTTTCGATTTGCAGGGGTTTTTCAAACTGCCGCAGTTTGAGTCGCCACAACTTATTTGCGGAGGTTTTTCGCACCCCCTGGTATCACATTTAATTTGCGGAGGTTTTTCTGCAGAGAGTAGAAACCTTCTCTATTACTGGCTATTATCTTGTGGGAGTTTTTAACCTCCTTTATTTTCAACTATTTAATTACAGAAAATACCTGTATTTTTTATATGCTATTCAATTCACCAACTTGCTAAAGTAATAAATAAAATATATAAAATTGTAAAATACAAAAAAAAAAATTCAAAATTAATTTTATTGATGATTTAAAATAACATACATTCATTGACAATTACAATGTAAACATTATATTCTTAATGCCATTATAATAACATAAAACTAAATTCAACTAAAATGTAATTACAACTTCATCCATAATCACTAAAAATTCATAATAGACTAGCATGAGATAATCCTCTTGTACTCCAAAAAGACCCGAACTCATTTGCATCAACACCTTCCTGAAATGATAAAAGAAAAATATTAAAATAAAATAGTAAATGACATAAGTGTAATTTGACAGTTTATGGATGCACTCATACATATCCACACTTGCCCAATTTTGTAGATTTAGGAAACTCTTGACCTTTGACATGACTATATATTTATAAGCATGAAACTACAAGTAAAAGCCAAAAAATTGTATATGTAACATCCTGCTATATTTGTTAGAATTATCAAGTCAAATGCATTAAGAATTAAGGGACACATGTCCTCGTTATCACATTGTTGATCAACCCTCTGTTCCTTCAGCGATATAATAATCAGTAAGTAAGCAAAACATGGAAGATAATTAGTAGACGAATGCCACAAGAGATAACATGCCTATTTAACTGAAGAGAAGGCAATTGTATAAAATGACAACTCAATTTGCATTATGTTCAACTTTCTTCAACTCAATTATATCAGTAATGAAATGGCTTTTCCAGGAATAAAATAATTCAAAATATCTTTTACTAATATTATTATTGTTTATGGTTCTTTGATATGCTTGTTTATCAAATAGAATTGTGGAGTGATCAACACGGTACTCATTATATATGATTCTGATATAGGGCAGGAACCAGAAGTGCTTTTCATGGCAAAGTTAGTCGCCTGATATACAATCCTAGAGTGCTACTCCGTCTCATGTTTTAAATATTCTCCAAATAAAGGAAATATTAAGATCACTACAGTTATCAAAAGCATCACAAATGTCAAATTTGAGAATATATCCATATACCGAGTATAACAAAACTCGGATAAGATTATCCTATTCTAATTTAGAATGAATAATCCAAAAAAGAATAAAGTCCCCTCCCTAATAATGATAACAAATAGTTCAAAGTCAAAACACTAATTTTAAAATTAAAATCCTAAAACAGTGCGTTCAATCTATCTCAGATTCATTCTAACAATATGAAATTGAATGGGTAGATTGGAAATTGGAGGCAGATAACACCAGATTATTTTGACACACACATATAGCTGATAACCGCGAACACACACACATGTAACATACCTCAGTTTCATCACAAGCAACATTTATATCATCAAGATTTACATCTTCATACTCAAGAAGACTGACAGGAACATAGCTCCTTTGAAACCATTCATCATTTCTTATCTGTTCAAATCTCAGGGGAAAGAAATATAATTTTTCCTTTAATACATGTCACCACTCGCTAAAGAAGCAATTTCCTTTATGCTTCTGATTCTATGGTTAAACATCAACATTTCAAACACAAATGCCAACCTGTTTGGAGGAGAGTTCTCCTTAAACACTTCTACGAAAGAAAAATCAAATGAATTCTCCTTAAACAAAGGAAACACAAACATTGCAAAATGAATTCATTTAATAGAGCAATATTGTAAAAGAATCTATGATTGATTCTAACAAATCTGAGAAATGATACCAACTTCACCAATTATTAACAAGACCACATAACCAAGTCTCAAATCTCACTTTTCCTAACACAAAAGTTATAGTGTTTATACCTCTTCCGCTTGTGAGAATCACGAACGACAGTATTCATTTCCCCTGATTTTCCCTTTTCTTCTCCATTTTTTGAGTTAATCGATAAAACCCTAACTCTCTATTCTTCCTTTTCCTGTGTTGTCGTTCTAGAACCTTCTCCATTTGCTTCTCTCTCTTTTGCGTTAGCTATACAATAACAGGAGAGTAAGAGGATTGAACGTCGCTGGAGGAGTCAACGGCGATAACGGCTTGGACGAGCTTTCATTGGAGTTCATAGGAGGAGTCCGTGTAGAACTCGATGTCGTCAGAATGTTGTTCCAGAGTTGCGTAAGAGGAGTCGGCAAAGAACTCTTATGGAACCCTAATTCGAAACTAAAGAATTATCGTGAGTGAAATGGAAGAGAAAAAAAGAAAGGAAGAAAGGGAATGTGATGATTTTGAGAAGCTTCGAGAGGGAAGAACGATTGCGAAATTTTGAGAGGAGGAAGAGAGTGGGAAATTTGGGAGGGGAGAAGAGAAGTTGAAAATTTTGGAGGCACAAATGTTTTTGGAATTGGGGGAAAAAATAATTACGTGTAAAATATAAAGAGGGAAGAGATATAAAAAAATGGAAAGGAAAGAAAAAAGTTATTATAATCTAAATATGTTATAAACCCCCGAAAGAAGGAATTAAAACTGCCACAATTATTGGCATTACACTGTTAAGCATAATCATTTCAAATCGTGTCATATTGCGGAGGTTTTTTATAACCTCCGAAAAAAAACCTCTGCTATATATCATTTTTTTTGTAGTGCCTCTTTGAAATGCTCTAGTTTTAAGCTTAGAATATTAGCATCATGATGTTTACATGCATCCTTTCAATTTTTTGTTTTTGTTATATTTCCCAACTTTTCAACAAGGTTAGTTGGCCCTTAAGCATTTCTCATTCAATGTGAGGTCAAAAATTTCTCAACACAAGGTTAGCTTTCCTACCTTACTATTATCATGTCATTCGTCCCACACACTAAGTTATTAGCCAATTCTCATGTTATACTTTATAGGATCTATTGATAAGCTCATGATATTTCAAGTAGTTTTTCAACCTATTTTCCTTACGACCCTTAGCCTCCTTTTGGACTTTGTCAAGACAAATTTGTTTTTCACTTCAGCCTATCCATTTTTCTACCATGTTCAATCAATATGGTACTATGTTGGATGCCTAGAACTTTGTAAAACCTTTCAATGCTCTTGTTTGTAAATTTTCTTCAATGATGATACTGTGTGGCACCCTAAAATGACACATAATGTTTTTCCATATGAAGTTTTGTACATGCAAATTTTTTATTTTTCTCAATAGGTTTTTCTCAATCTATTTAGTGAAATAGTTAATGATAACAAGTAAGAATTTGCATTGTCCTTTGGCGAGGAAAAAAAGACTATACATTGATTCCTAGAAAGGAGAAAGACTAAAGAGCGTTGATGTTATGTAATTGTGTTCATAAAGTCACTAGTGCAAAATAGGGATTTAACGTCACCCCATAGACGACGGACCAGAAAACACCCTACGTAAATTATTGATCGGTGGCATTTTCATAAATAAGTGGGCATATAAACGTCAGTTCTGAGGAGCACCGACGTCTATAATATTATAGACGTCGGTGCCCTCTGAATAGACGTCTATATGTCTGACAGGTAGGTGGAAAGTCATTTCTTTCCGCCATATAAACGTCGTTTAGGAGGGGCACCAACGTCTATAATATTATAGACGTCGGTGCCCCCCTAACCGACGTCTCTTTGTCTGTCAGGCAAGTGAAAAGTCATTTTTTCCGTCATCTAGACGTTAGATCCCGCCATACTAATGTCTATATGAGATTATAGACGTTGGGGCCCCTACATCTGACGTCTATATGTACCACGAATATTAATTTTTAAATCGAATGGACGTCTCATTAGTGAGAGCCCGATGTATATTCGACAATAGACGTCAGTCGCTGGGGAAACCGACATCTATAATATTCTTTTAAATAAGATGTTACGAACCAACAGTTAACCGCACTTCATCGTCTTCCTTCGCCTTTTCTCTCCACGTCATTGCATTTCCAGGTGCGTTTGATATTTTTTGAACTGTTTAATCTTGCGTTTACTCTGATTAAAGTAATCTTTGATGTATTATCTTTCATTTGAACCAATTAAAATGAGTTTTCGTTGTGTTTTGGTGTGGTTTTTCTAGTGTCTTTTTGGGTAGCATAGTTCGCCTTCTTCCTTTGCTAGCTTCCTCGTAAGAAAAGCTCGTGCCTTTTGGATCTCTTATGGAATTTCAACCTAAAGCCGAACTTGGGTCTTTTCCTAGTTTCCATGTCACTGTATTACTTTTCTTTGGCAGTTGGAATGGAACTAGGCAACGACCCAAGTTCTGTTTTGGGTTGAAATTCCATGAGATATGCAAAAGACGCAATTTTTTCTTACGAAAAAGCTAGCAAAGGAAGGAGGTGCTACAACGCTACCCAAAGACACGAGCAAAACTGCATTAAAATACAACGAATACTCAGTAGACGTCGGTTAATGCCATATCCGAAGTTTATTGTGCCCTTAGACGTCGGTTAATGCCATCTCTGGCATCTTTATTGTGCCCTTAGACGTCGTTTATTTGCATGGACCGATGTTTGTATAGACGTAAGACGTGGAACTTAACCGACGTCTATAACAACGTCGTACCTGCAAATAAACGACGTCCTATTAACGTCACCCATATAGACGTCGGGTCTGGAAGTGGCGTTAAAAGCCAGAAATAACAGACGTCTAAAGCCCTTTCTGTATTAGTGAGTGGATATATTATCACATCTTTTGATAGTTTTTGCACCTCTTTACCATCTTTGTGGAATCACTTCATAAGGCTAACCAATAATATCACACTCAAAGAATGCAAGATGTTATATTTCTTTTGTCAAAATGTATCTTGCATATTGTTGTTTAGTTTCTTTATGACGTACTTATGTTAAGAATCCAAGTGTGATTCCAAGTCCCACATTAGATAGAAATGAGAAAATGGAGCAGCATATAAAGGTGAAGACTCATTAACCCATTGTCTTAAGGTTTTGAGTAGAGAGAGGTGTCAATCCTTTATATGGTTGGGCTCAGGTCTCAATTGTGTTGTATATCCCCACTGAACCCCCTCCCTCTATAGACCCAATAAGTGGTATTAGAGCCAAGTTAGGCTCAGATGAGTGTTGAAAGGATTTTTGTCACCTAAAATATCAACAAACCTTAAATTTCTCCACTAATGTAATATAGGGGTCAACCAAGGATCAATCCGTGGACTTGGTACTTGTTAAGATAAAATTGTAGAATTAATGCCTATTTACTATTTACTAAAACTAGGTGGGGAAAATAAAATGTAAAAATGAAATCTAATATGAAAAGATAATGCAATGCATGATTTACCTATTTAAACTAAAGATTAAATGAATGAAACAAAATTGAAATATGCAATGCGTAATTCCTATCTTAAATGATATGCTAATAACAGTGAACAGAGTTTAAAACATATATTCTAATGAATCAATGCAATTGACAATGGTGAATTAACATATAAAATGGAATGCAAAGTAAGAATCTAAAATGATCACAGTGAATGGTAAAAACAGTAACACAAATTCAAGATTCCTATTCTACTCCTAAATTGAAATTACTCGGAATCTACAAGGAAAAGAAAAAGAGAAACAGATTGAATCAACACTAAAATAAAGTGATAAAACCAAGTCTAACAAAATCCAAAATCCCTAAAATGCTATTCTAAATCATGCAAGTACTAAAATCATAAAAGATCAAAACTAAATCAATGCAAGAATTAAACAATAGCAGTGCTGGAAATTTAAAAGTGCAAATAGAAACATAAATTGAAACTGAAATTGGAAAGAGCAACTTTTATTAAAAACTGGAAATCAAAAGTACATATACCAGAAATCCCAGAGAGTTCAAAGTCTATCACCCAATGATCATCCCCAAGAATCACAGTGCAAGAATCAGAGTATCTACACCTAAGAAAGCAATAAAATCTAAAACTAGAGTAAGAAATTGGAAAATTGAATCATAGTGTGAACCCTACAACTGATGTCTATCACCCACCACTATCTACTCTAAAGCGAGAAATTGAAACCCTAGGCTAAGCGCAAAGTCTGTCACCCAATGCACACCTGTTCCTATTTTACAAAACTCCTTTATATAGGAGAAAACAAAAAACAGAAAAGAGGAACAGAGGGGGAAAGGGGGAAGAACCGAATAAACTTGGAATATTCTCAGTTGCTTTTCTTCAACTAACTCTGAATCACCAAACATTTCCTTCTTCTCAGCTCAATCCAACTCTGCACGTGCCTTCAACCTCTATTTTGATCGATCAACATCTTGGGTTGGCCTCCTTTGGGCTGTGGAGCTTGCGTTTTAATCCATGAAATCGCGTCGCTGCTTCTCTTCTTCTGCTCTTGAAGAACCCTAGGTCGCGGGTTTGTAAATTGAGGAAAGAAGCTTGCACGAGCTTTTGTCAAAATGAAAAGGGGAATAGAAGACCCCATCAGCTTTGCCTCTCTCGCATCATGAAACGTCGTGTTTCATTAAAGCATCCCAAGGGCTTCAGCCAATTTCTTTCACACACTGCACCCATTTTAATCAACACCGGGCTTTTAATTCAACCCAAAATCATCAGCCATTGCCAGCCAAGTCTCCACGGTGTGCACCCCTACAGCGGTCCAAATCCAAAAACAGCATCCCAATATAATTGCATCAGCCCATCACAATCCAATCTGCAAAAAGAAAGAATTTAACAGTTTACTCAACAAAATAAAATCCTATAATTCTAAAAAAAACAAATTTTTACATTTAAAGAAAAGAGCAAAACACTTATTTATTTAGAAAAATACTATTTATCATCTAAAAACACAAATTTAAGACTATTTTAACAAAATTCTAAAATTAAAGAAAAAATGCTAAACTAACCTAATTCTAGAAAATTATACTCTAAAAGAAACTAAAATTACCTCCTAAACACAGAAAAATAGGTAAATTTAGAGACTTAACAATGAGTACAATGGTCCATGTATCGAATGTTTTCCTAATAAAGGCTTCCAAATAAACATGTCCTGTTAAGGTGAACGACAATACAAAAAAGGGCACTAGAATGCTTCCGTTGGATGGGGTGTACCAATGTGTAAGGGACTCACCCTTGAGGGGGGGAATTGTTGAAAATCCAATTATGAGTCAAAGTCCCACATTGGATAGAAATGAGAAAGTGGAGCAGCATATAAAGGTGAAGGTCCATTAACCATTGTCTTAAGGTTTTGAGTGAAGAGTGGTTTCAATCCCTAATGTGGTTGGGTTCATATTTCATTGGTGTTGTATCTCCCAGTGCACCCCCTCCTTGATAAACCTTAGGCATTGTTTAATATTGATAATCCTTATAAAAGAGTATTATCATGTCGATAAATATTAATTTGAGAATTACTAGTGCAAATATGGTACTTTTAGGATGATTTATTATACTTGATAAATATTAATTTGAGAATTACTAGTGCAAATATGGTATTTTTAGGATGATTTATTAGACTGGTTATAATCCACCCAACATAATAAGTGACATAGTGGAAGAATTTTATATATGATAAGACTTTCTATGCTAGTTATCACTAGAACTGACATAGAAAGTGGGCATAGTGATAATTTTGTAATAAAGTAGAAAACTTTCTATGCTAGTCATACACAAAACTGACATAGAAAGTAAGAGTAGTAGCAATTTCGTAATAATGTAGAATATTTTCTATGTTGGTTATACCTAGAACCACCATCGCAAGTGGGCATGTGTATTATATTGAAATGAAAAAAAACATATATTTTGTTGATTCTTCATTATAATTGACATAAAATCTTTAATTTTTTGATTCCATGTTCTCTCATTTGCGCTACACTTCATTCTTTTGTTTGTACCTCTATTCCCCCGCATTGCTCCCTCCTCGCACTAGCTTTCATCTCCTCCCTCTTGCTGATGGCTCTCGTCTTCTCCCCCACAGCACTTGATTGTCTTTCTCATTCTCGCTATGCAAGTTTCTCTCATTTTTTTCTCTGGTCAGTCTTAAACCTTAATTTGTTATTATGTTTATTGGGTTTGTTATTGGTGTTTATTGGGACAGTATCACAAAGTGCTTATTGTGTTTGCTATATCGGTGTTGGAGTCCCAGACCTCCTCGACGAAGAAACCCAATTGGATAATTATATGTATGATTATGATGTTAGTGATGAATTTTGAATCAAATACCTATTTTTCTATTTTTATCTAAGATATTTGATTGAGGTGGAGCTCAACTCTAATTCAATTAACTAACTTAAAGGAAGTATATTAGATAATTTCTTATTATGATAAAAAACGGAGAGAAAAAGTTAAGTTTAAAACAATGCAATGTTTTTTTGTAAATTCATCTAATATTATTTTCTTGTCGAAGTTCTATATATGCAAGTTATTACAAAAAAGCTTTAAATCACATTTTTTATCATTATCAAAAAGGGGAAAATTGTTATCAAAAAGCGAAGAATTGAAGATCAAGATATTTGCATGATGATAAAAGGCAAGTCCAAGAATTCAAAACATGCAAATGATATTAGAAGACTTAGTAGTTTAGTTTTAAGCTTTTGTAATAAATCTTTTATATTTGTGTATTGGACTTAATTTAGAAGGTTGCACAACAACTTGTATAAGATCACTCAAAAAAGTGTTAAAATATTTTTAAAATGTTGTGTGATAATCGCTTATCACTACGAGAAAATATGTTTTGAAAAAAGTTTTTGCGATAATCGATTATTAGTGGCAGTTGCTAACATACTCTTTAATTTCTTGACCTAATATTTGAAAATAAGAGTTTATATATTTTACCTAAACCTAGTTTCAAAAATAACTTTTCCATGTAGAGGTTTAGTGTTGTGCTGCCAAACGAAACTATCTATTTTTTGAAAAGAAGTTTATAAAACCTAATATTGTTTGATTGAGAACTTTCACTTAGTGTGTCTTAATTGATTATGTGCATCTGTTGTGGCTAGGAAAAGTTGTTCATCCTTTGAGTGTTAGAGGATGTGTTGTTCATCTCTTGCGTCTTCAAGAGAGGTACTTTCTAAACTTAACTTTGTTCTCTGTAATTATAAGTTATGGTTATTTCTTAGTGATTCGTTAATCTCTTTTTAGAGAGATTAACAACTAAATGTAAGGTCTTTTTGATCTGAACTAGTATAAAAGTACTTGTGTAATCTTCTATTTCCCTACACTCTTTATCTTTATTGTTGTTATTTATAAAGAATCAGTTTTGGTTATAAAATCCGTTTATAAAAAGGGATTTTTTTTAAAAGGGAAGTTTTATTAAGTAAACCAATTCACCCCCTCTTGGTTTTTGTACATACGTGAATATTTCATTGCGCCATTCTAACAAAGTAGGGAGTGAATGACAATAGCGATGAACATGAGGTCGGGGTAAAGCGTGTCATGTTGCTTATGGTGGAATTAGGATTTCATGGAGAATTTGGGAATGAAATGAGAGTTGGACTCTTTATGGTATATGTAATATGACTATATAGAAAGTAAAAAATTTCTATAGCGACTTTATGTATGCCAATTTCAAACTAACATAGAAAACTCTTTTTAATTGACATAGTAAGTGTAAGACCTTCAAAAATTGAGTATTAGATATGGTAGAATGTTTTAAATAATGATACTCCATTATTTTATTTTAAAAATATCAAAAGTATAAATAGAATTTTCTTAATAAGGAGTTTCATTATCTAAAAAGCTTTATCTCTCTAAAACTTCCTTCTTTAAGTTTTCTCTACTATCTCTCTAGAAATTTTCACTTTCTACTCATCTACTTGAAGATCAGAGACCGTTTGAGGAATCCTTGAGGCCCAAGATCTTTCTTCCTATTCGTTTAATTTCAACTAAAGAGTAAGTTGATTTCTAATATTTTTCCTTTTATTATATCGTCTTTGCACGTAAGAGGATTTCTCTATTCTATTTCTCTATTCTTGGAGGTTTGAGTCTTCTCTAAGGCTCTCTATTGATCACTTATGCTTTGATCAAATTGTTGTGAATTGTAGGGGCAAATAGAGATCTTAGTGTCTTAGGAGAAATTCCAGAGTCTTTAGAACTTTTGAAGCGTCATTTAGGTAAGGGAAGCTAGTTTAATTGATTTTGCTTGGTAGACAGGTTATAATTAATGTTTGTATGATGATGTTGTGATTGAATTGTGAAATTGAATTGAGAAATCTAGTATGTTTAGTTGCTTGTAAATGTTGTGCGGTGAAGTGAAAACTGATGAATGGTCGTGTAGTTGTTGTGCTAATGTGAAAATTGTTTTTGATGAGTTTAAGAAGGTAGTTTGGGTGACTCTAAGTTGATGAACTTTTATAGAACTTTGATTGTAAGTAAGTTAGAAGAAATGCGAATTTTGGGCATAAAATGAGGGTCTTGACAGGTTAAATTCTAAAGTTATGGTTTTGCAAAAAATACGAAGCTTTGATAATTGTTTGAGTCATTTAGGACTTAATTAGCATATTACTTTATTGAAATCTAGTTTTTATAGAGTAGGGACTGCTATGTAAGTTTTTGGGTATTGACTCGGTCTAAATGCATTGAATTCATATTCAATTAAGCAAATTATATCCAAATTTAAGTTATAAACAAGTTCTGTAATCAAATACAATATTAAGGATACCAATTTGGTCTTTTGAATGAGTTTAAATTGCATGTAGATCAAAATTTAAGGTTTGCTATCAAAAACTCATAAAGACAATCAATTATTAGGTTGGATAATTGATTATCCCAATGAGCAACTTGATTTATCTTCAAGACTTTTTATGATAATTGATTATCCTACTTGATAATTGACTATCTCAATCAGAGTTTCTTCCTAGCTTGAAATCTCTCTAGAATAATCGATTATCCTATTTGATAATCGATTATTTCAATCAAAGTTTATTCTTTATTTGAAAGTTCTTTGGAATAATAAATTATTATATGAGATAATCGATTATCTTATACATTTGTTTCTTTTATTTCTTTAGTTGTTATGAATAAAGCTTTGTTTGAACTGGTTTAAAGTATATATATAAATTTAGATATATAATTAGATGTTTTATATATAGGTTACCGGTAAATTACATGTTTTTTTTTCTATCTGGTATGTTTTATCAACCGTGTAATATTTTGTTTAATAAATTGCTTTATTAAATGAGATGTTACCAAAAGTCTTCATTATATTAGTGAATAAAAAATATTATTATAAAAATGACTTAGGTTCTCAATAAAAAGAATATAAAAATAAAATAAAACAAGATAAATTACATTAACACACTTAATCTCAAACAATTAAAAGAAAATAAAAAAATAGAAAAACTTATTTTTAATTTTTTACTTGTTTATAAGTTATCTATTTATAAAAACAATAATGAAATGAAAAAAAAATAGTATTTACGCTAGAATTTAGTAAAACTTGACAATGAAATGTCCAAAATCATTAAGCCAACTTATTTCTATATATTTGTTTCTTTTATTAAAATAATAACTTAATTACTAGTAACCTATTTATGTTATTATATATACATATATTAAAAACGGGTGTTACAGCAAAACATTATAAGTTGTTAATAACATAAAAAAAAGGAAAAAAAAAAAAAAAAGTGGTTTCATCTCCCAATATATACTATAGGGAATACGTTTTTTCTATTGTCCAACTCTTGTTTTCCACAGAAATTCAATAGCTCTTTCTGAACGTCAAAAATGGAGATTTTATCACCTTTGAGAGTCTGGAAAACTATTCTAACAATCTTATCTGTGGCTTTAAATCCCTGCTTATCAGCTAAGGTTCAAGGTTTGAATTTCACCAATCTTTTAGTATTATCATATGAAATTTTATGAATTGTATTATATAGATGTAGAAATACTACATATTTTGTTAAATTTATTTATTTTGTGCCTTCATGAATTATTGAAATTTAATTTATATTACTTGTTTTTATTTACCATATCTGTATTCCTACATCTATTCTGAAATTATTGATTTCTCATCTCATTTCAAAATTATTAAAGTCTTACAAATTTTAAGTCTCGTCAATTATTATTTTTCTCACACACACAAACACACCAGTTTAAACAACAAAATTTGATTTTTACGAGAAATAATATCCTTACAACCCATTGATAAAGCACATTAATTAACAAGTAAAAAACAATTTAAATATAAATATAAAATAAAGAGAGGTTAGATTATATATATATAAATCAATACTTTACTCTTATTAAACGCTCCTTAATTTAATATACTTACATTGGAATTAATAGTTTTAGAATTAAGTGATTATTGTTAAGGCAGAAACAATATGCAATCGCTGGTGAAGTGTATTTTTGTTTTTCAATATGTAATTGGTATCACCCTTATAGTGTCATGGTTTAAAACTTGTATAAAATTATGATTGCAGATTCACACATTCCCGAAACGTTTCCATTATCTGACTTTGATTCTGGTTTTGGACTTTCTACAACTCAGGTACTCGTATGTTGTAGTAAAATACGTTTGTTTCATTGTTTTTAGGTTTCTTTTAAGTTACTCATTTTCATAACAAAACTGATAAAACCAATCTCATCCATTTTGTCATAATGCATAAGGAAAAAGTATCTTTAACAACTTTTTTTTGACAACACATACCTGACAGTTTGTGATTGGTCCATTTCAAATATTTTTTTAAAATAAATTCAAACAGATCAATAAAATGGTAACACGTATTCCCTGTTGTCAAAAAGTTGTTAAAAAAAAGTTGTTAAAATATCATTGTCCAATGCATAAATAACAGAAGATTAATGAATAGAGATAGAAGAAGCAACTGCAAATGTAACATTATATTTCTTGAATATAGATTGGAGAAACAGCTACTATTCCTTATCGTTCTTCTTTGGGAGATTTACGAAAATTTTACCACTGTCCAAAACGGCGATCATTTCCACCAAACTTCTTGTTTGGAGCAGGAACTTCAGCCTTACAGGTACGAAAATTTTCTAAGACAACAAAATATCTTAGTATTTGGGTAATTTGTCGTTATTATGTTGTTACTTAATTAACCTTAATATAGGTTGAAGGAGCAGCTTCTGAGGGAGGAAGAGGACCAGGAATCTGGGATGATAGAATTAACCGTAACAAAGGTTAATCTATATATGTTTTTATTTTATAATTAATGGAAATATTTAACTCTCAAGATACGTTATTACTTGTATTATCATTTTCTTTAACCCCTTTCGTTACTTTTTCCATAACAACCAGAAGCATTTATTGATGGTGATAAGTTTCCTACAATGATCCAACATTATAAGCGATACAAGGTTGGTAACGGTTAATTAACATGATTATATGTTTGTGTACAAGAACATGGTATTTTTGTATTTTATATGTTTATTTTGTTAATGATCTTGTAGGAAGACGTCCAACATTTAAAGAATCTTGGAATAAATTCTTACAGAATGTCCATCTCATGGAGTAGAGTCTTGCCAGGCAAATTTTGAAAACCCAAGAAATATAGTAATTAATGTGATCATATAAAGAACACTTACATATTTTTCTCTTCATTTTTCGACAATAAAATATAGATGGAACCATAGAAGGGGGTGTAAATCAAGAGGGTGTTGATTTCTACAACCATTTGATCGATGAATTACTTGCAAATGGTATGGTGTAATTAATTTTATTTTCAAAGTAAAATTAGAGAAAATTTTTCTAACATTACACAAAAAAAAAAATGTTTTTAATGTGCTTAACTTGATATATTATAATTAAATGTAGGCATTACTCCTTTTGTGACTATCCTACACTTTGACTATCCTCTTGCCATTCAGGAAAAACTTAATGGTTTTCTGAATAGCTCCATTGTGTAAGAACTTTCTTGATCTCTTCTAGATATTCTGCTTTCATGAATTTCATTGAACAACATAAATTTTTACATCATGTTCATAATGATCATTATAAAAATGAAAAATTTCAGGAATTATTACAAGGATTATTGTGAACTCCTTTTCAAAACATACGGAGATCGAGTTAAGCATTGGACTACAATGAATGAGCCACAAATTGTAGGTTTAATTACTTACATGCATGGTTTTGACAATGATAATCCTGAACCATGCCAAGCTACCAAACTCTGCAAACAACCTTATACTGTAGTTCATAACTACATCCTTTGCCATGCTGCAGCAGTCAAGCTATACAGAGAAAAATTCCAAGTACAGTATCGTTTAATTTTAAGTTGTTATGACATATTCAATTACATGTGGGTGCATTATATGCATAACCAATCTTTTACTAATGCTAAATCAAACTCTATTAGTAAGGAATGTAAACAATAATTTTAAGTTGGTTTAAACCCTTTTTTGGTACATAAGTTAAGTTCTGATGTTCAGTTTAGTTTCCGTTTTTAAAAATGTCAATATTTAGTCCCTATGATATGAAAAATGTAGCAAATCAGTCCTCATGACAGCACTTAATGAACAATAAATCACAAGCTTTCATACCTAGGTATCCAATATTTTGTGATTTGTTAACGGAAGGTGTTATGAACAACAAATCACTTAATGAAAAACTTGTGATTTGTTAACGAATGAGACTGATTTGATACATTTTTCATATCATAGGGACTAAAGGTTGACAGTTTTAAAAGCGGGGACTAAACTGAACATCAGAACTTAACTTAGGGACCAAAAAAGGGTTTAAACCTTCTAAGTTTGACGTGGATTTTAAATATGATTCAACCTTACAAAACTAGTTTATAAGGTAGGATTTGTATTTATCTACTATAAATTCATCTTATCTCTAATCGATATAGAATTTTCACCCAATTAGGTTATTATTTATATGAACTTTGAAGAAAAACGAGTTATTCTCTAGTAAACATTTGTTACATGATGAAGGCAACACAAAGAGGAGAAATTGGAATTGTTATCGGATCTGAAAGTTTTGAACCCTACAGTTCAAAATCAGAAGATGTGGCTGCAGCTGAAAGACTTACAGATTTCTTGATTGGATGGTTAGTTTTGTTAATTAAGCCTTCACAAAATCACACCCTTAAGCTTGTTTGGTTTAATATTTTTAACTATTGATGTATGATAAAAGTTGTGCATTTCAACAAACAGGATTTTAGACCCAGTAGTCTATGGAGATTATCCAAAAATCATGAGAGATTTAGTGGGGAACAGACTACCCAATTTCACAGAAGATGAGAAAAACATGGTTGCAGGAAGCACAGACTTCATTGGAATCAATTATTACACTTCTCATTTTGCTAAGCATGAAACAAACAAAACAAATATATCTTTAACAGACAACTATGATGCTTTAGGAAGTTCAGAAGGTGAGTTTTTATCTCACTAAATTCACCTAATTGGATTACAAGAGACAATGATGCACCAAATCATTAATTCTTCACTTCTTTTTTTCTCTCTATAGATTTCAATGCAGAAGGAAAAACCCTTGGTTACTTGGTGAGACAATCATTTCAGAAGAGTGTTGTAGGTTAATAATAAAACTATTTTCTTTTTTACATTTTTCAATGTTCATATTTTGTAGGATAAATATGGTGGTAATTTTGTCTATCCCCAAGGATTATATAACATTTTACAACACATCAAGAAAAAGTACCAAAATCCCAAGATCTACATAACTGAGAATGGTTTGTGAAACAATGATTCATTATATTTCCACGTCAAGTATCTATGATTTCAAATAAGAAGATATTGATCTGCCTTTCTCTTCCTTCCTATAGGTATTGCTTCATTCAACATCACAAATCCATTGATAGACATGCATCGGATCAAATACTTAGCCACACATTTAAACTATACCAAAGCAGCAATTGAGTAAGTTCTGTGTGTCTCAAACTTTTAGTGTGTGTATATATATATATATATATATATATATATATATATATATATATATATATATATATATATATACAATTACCACTTTTAAGTGAGGTAAGCTAATTTTGTTTATATTTTTTCCTCTTTTTATGTTGTCTATTTTTATTTTATGAGAGGAAAATGAATAAAAAATTGACAAGTTTGTTAAATATGTTTTTGACTTAATGTAGAAAATATAGAATTATAATTATAAGTTGAAAAGTTAATTGAGTGAATCATAATTCACTATTCATAAGTTGATTTTTTTTTATTAATAAGTTATATAATCAGTTACTTTGAAAAGGTCAGATTCATTGAAAGTTCATTAGTTGTAAAAGTTGACATAAATGTGTAAAACCAACTAAATATATAAATTTAATGTTGAAGGTGATTTTACTTACAATATTCCTTGAATGAATGAATGTGTTGTATCTTGTAAAGTAGACACTAATGTTTGTGTTTTGAAATGTTTTTACCAATAGCGATGGTGTAAGAGTTGGTGGTTATTTCGTGTGGGCTGCATTTGATACCTTTGAATTCAGAGCTGGGTTTTCCAGAAATTGGGGAATTATTCATGTTGATTTCAATAATAATCTCGAGCGTTGCACAACAGTTGCTGGTAAATGGTACAAGAGATTCTTGAATCATGTCATTCCACATTAAGACAATCTTAAATTTCACTGAGAAAGAGGAATTACAAAAACAATAAAGAGAGTCTCAAGATTCCATTAGATGTTAATTTTATTTTTATAGTTCTTTTCCTGCCACACTTTTTGTGTTCTTTATAAACATTAGTTTTCTGTTGATAAATTTAGTAGAATTTTTCTTAATCAGATTTGTGAGAAAAAATATAAATGTGGAATAATAATACTCTATAAATATATTATTAATAAAAATAAAAAATTATAATATCACTTTTCTCTTTTTTTTATATTGTTTTTCTTCTTTACATTCTTTTGTTCTTTATTTTTTTCTCTTATATATTAACTTATTTTATATTTAATTTATTGATTTCTTTAATCTTCTCCTTTCATTGATTTTTTTTCGATAAAACCTTTTTTGCCAATTCTAACAATCTCTCACTTGAAAACTGATTTTAATCTATCTTCACACCTTGATCATTACAACAATCTTCTGTAGTATATTATTATAGCAAGCCAACTGAAGTTGAACACAATTTCAGTTTGTCAATGGTTATCACTTTTGTTAATTTGTCTGCCAAATTCTTACTCCCAAGAATCTTTCTTAATGTTAGCACCTCATCTTCAAGCAAAGATATCTAATGAAATGATAACGAATATCAATATGTTTTGTCCTAGAGTGAAATGTTGAATTCTTTTCCAGATGTATTGCACTCTGACTATCACTATGCAAAACATTAATCTTTTGGATCCCAACTTTGTTAACAATCCTTGAAGCCATATTAATTCTTTACTAGCTTTTGTTACGGCTACATACTCAACCCTTGTATTGGATAAAGCAACAATGTTTTGTACTTGTGACATCCATCTAACAGTCATAGTACCAACAATGAAAATGTAACGAGTGGTACTTCTTTGGCGATCTACTTCACCTCCAAAGTTTGCATCTACATACTCTTGTACTCTTAACTCTCCTTTGCTAAAGTACAAACACTTTTCTGTAGTGTCTCGTAGATATCTCAATATCCATTTAACAGTTTCCCAATGAGTTTTACCTAGATTTGACATAAACCTGCTAACAATCCCACTGCACGACCAATGTTTGGCCTTATACAAACCATCGCGTACATCAAACTTCCAATAGCTGAAGCATAAGGATATTTATCCATAAACTCCTTTTCTTTCTCCATCTGAGGGGATTGTTCTTTAGATAGACGAAAATGACTGGCCAAAGGTGTGTTAACTCCTTTGGCGTTGCTCATGTTGAATCTATGCAAAACACGGTTAATATGTACTCTACTTGAGATAACTGCAAAATACCTTTTTGCTTATCTCTTATGATTTGCATTCCAAGGATCCTTTTTGCTGGACACAAATCATTCATGTCAAATTCCTTCGATAATTGTTGCTTCAAGCTTCTGACCTCGTTCATATCTAAACCAGCTAGTAACGTATCATTAACATAAAGTAGCAAAATGATATAACTTGACTTATATCTCTTGAAGAAACAACAATGGTCAGCATTACACTTCTGGAAACCTTCCTTGTGCATGAAGCTTTCAAACTTCTTGTACCATTGTCTTAGAGCTTGTTCCAAACCATACAAGTTTTTCTTTAATCTGCACACTATGTTCTTTTTTCTTTCTTCTAAGAAGCCCTTAGGTTAATGCATGTAAATCTCCTCATTTAAATTTCCATGAAGAAATGCAGTCTTCATATCTACTTGTTCAAGGTACAGTCCTTCACTAACAACAATACTTAAAACAGATCTAATGGTATTGAGCTTCACAATTGAAGCAAACATTTTAGTGTAGCCAATTCCTTCTTTTTGTTTAAATCCTTTGACAACTAGTTGGGCTTTGTGTTTCCTAGACCCATCATGATCCTCCTTCACCCGATACACCCATTTGTTGTGAAGTTTCTTTTTCCCAGTAGCTTTTTTCTATTAGGTACATGAGACCGAGAAGACCTTCACAAAATAAGAGCTGGAATAGAAAGTTTTGGTGTGTCAAGTTCTTCATCATCATTATTTTCAATTGATTCCTTTGACCGAGGAGTCTCAATTACAGGAGTTTCTGGGACATCATCCACCGCCGCATATATTGTCCTACTCTGATATGAATTGTTATTGCATGTGTTGTCCTTGTCCTTATACATCACCTTTTCATTAAATATCACATCTCTGCTATGAATCATCTTTCGGTTTTCATTATCCCATAACCTGTAGCCAAACTCATCTTCACCATAATCGACGAAAGTACACTTCTTCGATTTAGGATCAAGTTTATTTCTACCTTGATCACTAATGTGCACATATGCTACACAACCAAAAACTCTAATATGTGAAAGTTTTATCTTTTTACCACTCCATATCTCTTCTGGTATTTTATGCTCCAATGGAACTGACAGACCTCGGTTGATTAAGTAAGTTGTTATGTTAACTGCTTCTGTCCAAAATTGTTTTGGTAAGCCTAATTGCAAACACAAGCTTTTGGCTCTCTTTGTCAACGTTCGATTCATACACTCTGTCACACCATTGTGTTGAGGCGTACTTGGCACAGTCCTCTCCATTTTGATTTCGTGCTCATAGCAAAACTTCTTAAATCTAGTGTCTTCATATTCACCACCATTATCCAATCTAAGCTTTTTATCTTTAATCATGTCTCATTTTCTACCATGGCTTTCCAAATTTTGAAAGTCTTAAATACTTCAGACTTATTTTTAATAAAGTGTGTCCATACCTTCCTAGAGTGGTCGTCAATAAAAGTCACAAAGTATCGTTTACCGCCAAAGGATGAGACAATTGTTGGACCCCAAACATCATACTGAACAAGCTCAAGTCTCTCTTTCTTCGGGGTTCTTCCACTTGTCTGAAAGCTAAGTCATTTATGCTTTCCAAGTATACAGTCTTCACACATGTCAATTTCTATTGACCGAAGAGTTGGTAGTTTCCTCCTTTGAGTGCATGATCCTCATCTCTTTCTCACTCATATGACCTAACCTTTGGTGTCATAGGTTAGGATTTTCATTTATTGCAACTGCAATCAAATGATAAGTTCCTTTTATCTTGTAAAGAGTACCACTCTTCCTACCACGAGCAATTGTAATTGAACCCCTTGAAATCTTTCAATGATCACCATGGAAGACTATTGTATAGCCATCATTGGCCAACTGGCCTACTAAGATTAAGTTCTTTTTTAGGTCGGGAATATGTCTAATATTTTTCAATTCCTATAGAAAGTCATTTAACTTAATCTTCACCACACTTTTACCAGCAATCTCACAAGATTGCTCATTACAAAGGTAAACTTTTCCAAGATTTCCAGGGACATAATTCACAAAGAATTCTTTCTGTGAGGTGGCATGAAAGGATGCTCTAGAGTCTGACACCCGAGACTTTTCCTTATTCTCTAAAGAACATATCAATGCATTTTCTCCTCTTGAAGTTGAAGCAACATTTGCTCCTACTTTATCCTCCTGATTTTCCCATGCACTCTTGCACTGATTTTTGTAGTGTCCTACCTTTTCATAATTCCAACACTCAATTGTCTTTGAATTTTGGAAACTACGATGATTCTTAGAATTAGACCTCCTCTCCTTGGATTTTCCATGTCCATATCCTTTAATCAAACTTCTTCCTTTTGACTCTGTATGAGATTCTCCTAACTCTTTCCGTCGAATCTCTTCATTGAGAATCAGATCATGAACATCATCAAATGTCAATTTATTATTGCTTGATGAGCTACTCGCAGTCATGACTATAGCATTCCATCTTTCCAATAGAGAAGACAAAAGTATCAAGGCTTGTACTTCGTCATCAAAATCGATTCCAACTTAACTCAATTCGGTTGTGACTATATTGAGTTCATTAAGATGTTGCGGTACCATTACGCCATCTGACATCCGCAAATTAAATAATTGCCTCATCAAATGAACTTTGTTTGAGCTTTACGACTTTTGATACATACTTGAAAGAGTTGTCATAAGACCCACCATGGTCTTTTCTTTTGCAATATTAAATGCAACATTGTGAGATAACGTCCATCGAATAACTCCAAGAGCTTATCGATTAAGAAGAATCTAATCTTCATCCTTCATGTTTTCTAGTTTATGTCCCAAGAGAAGTTGATATACCTTTTTTTTAATACAAATAATCTTCAATCTGCATGTTCCAAAAGCCAAAGTTCGTACCATCGAACTTCTCAATTTTTATCTTTCCTTCACCTGTAGTCATTTCTCCTACGTAAATCTAACTCTCTTTGAATCGTTGATTACAATAATAGAAACTGACTCTGATACCAGTTGTTGAGAAATTTAGCTGAATTTCTCTTAATCAGATTTGTGAGAGAAAATATAAATGTGAAATAATAACATTCAAAGTAGAACTCTTTAAATTATACTGCAAATATATTATTGATAAAAATAAAAATTAAAATATCACTTTTCTATCTCTTTCTTTATTTCTTCCCTATGTTGTTTTTCTTCTCTAGATTTTTTGTTTTCTACTTTTTTTTCTTCCATATTAACTTATTTTCTACTTAATTTATTAATTTCCTTAATCTTTTCCTCTTCAATTATTTTTATTGGATAAAACCTTTGACTAATTCTAACATTTTCCAATAACTTTTTTCCTCTGGTTTCATCCAATACAACGAATTTAGACATAAAGAGATGTCAAAATTTACTTTGGATTCCTTATGCTTAAGTTGCTTTGTAAAAATACCAGGTTTAGGTGAGCTAAATTGTTTCATCATACAATAATTAATGGCAAAGACACCTTTCTCGCGAAATCATAAAAATATTATTTTTCTATCTAACTTTTAGGCTGTGTTTTCTTGATAAGATTTGGGGGAGATGATTTGAATGGATTTGAGTGGATTTGAAAATAATTTTTTTGTTATTTTTTTAGTGGATTTGTGGGTAATTGAGAGTGGATTTGAGGGTAAAGTTTGTGAGAATTAATGTAAAATTTGATTGATGTGATAAATTTAAAAAATTTGTTTAATGGATAGAAATTGAAGATTACCAAAATATCCCTAATTATTAAAATAACATAAAATAATAATTGTTAATGTTATATTTGAGAAAAAAAATAGTAATTTAATAAATTGAATATAAAAAATAGTTTAAAGTTTATAAATATAATTAAGAAAATTAATAAAATATTTTTTCATAAAAATAATTTTAAATAACAGAATAAAATAATTAATAAAATAATTAAAAGAACATTTTAGAAAATTAATTTTTTTTAAATAATATTTTTGCTTAAATATTATTTTTTAAGAATATAATTTAACCGTCATATAATTATTATTATTATTATTATTATTATTATTATAATATTATTATTATTATTATTATTATTATTATTATTATTATTATTATTATTATTATTATTATTATTATTATTATTATTATTATTATTATTATTATTATTATTATTATTATTATTATTGACATGTGCTTCCCTGCAAGTGCCACACCAATATTTATTACTATTGACGTGAGCTTTCCTGCAAGTGCCACTCCAACTTTTGAACAAGCCTTCCATTTCAGAAAAATTGTCATCCTCAGGCTTCCCTGCAAGTGCCACACCAGAAGAAATTAGAACAGGGCACCTCCAAATGCAACCTGCTTCACACCCTATGCCACCCTAATGCTCTTTCCTCCATCATTAACCCCTCACCACTGCTTAAAAATGGATGAAGATAAAGAGGAAATGTTTGGGTCTGATCCTAATCCTGGGCACACGTTCATATGGATTCATCTTTATAATGGCAGGAGGTGCATGCCTTGTGGCGTATTCACCTTCTTCGTCTTCTCCAGGCAGCTTCATGTTCTTCATCAACCACTTCCCATCAACCTTATATTTTATGTTTTGTCAGTTGGGAATTATTTTTAAGAAGAGGGGCATTTCAGATAAAAGCTATTTCATCCCTCCAAATCTCTTCACGTATGCGGGTGAGTGAATAGTACACTAATCTCGCAATTCCCTTCAATTCATTCCTCTCAATTCACGTCAAGTGAACACGTTTTATTTTTAATTCATCGCTTGCAAATTCTCGTGAACAGGGAATTCAACGCAAGTGACACAACATTAATGGGGATGAGAGACTGGTATATTATAAAATTTTGTGATTTCTTTTTTCCTGTTGGGGACCAATTGTCCAATTTATTAATCTCATTGGACCTAAAGAGAAATTATTTGTCACAATAGACCACTTCTCTATCATGTGGGATATTTCTTTTGCAAGAAGACGAATTATGATGAAGATTTTTATTTGTATTATGTAGGTTAAACTCATTCAGAGGTCTTTATTTTCGTGGGGTTATCCCAGTTACATCCTTGTCTTTTAAGT
Organism: Vigna radiata var. radiata; assembly: GCF_000741045.1. Classification (NCBI taxonomy): domain Eukaryota; kingdom Viridiplantae; phylum Streptophyta; class Magnoliopsida; order Fabales; family Fabaceae; genus Vigna; species Vigna radiata. Next base: position 2,424,003 of record NC_028354.1, read on the forward strand.
TTTGTCAATTAGGTCTTTAATATTGAAAAATTGAATCAATTGGATCCTTACCGTTAAATTGGTTTAACGAGTTAAAATTTTGATGACGTATGATGTTGACAGTGAATAGTTTTTCAAACGTGGCATTCAAATACTGTTATACGTGGCACATCTTAAAAATTAGGTTTGGAAAACTCCACCACCGCCGCGCACCTCGAACACCTCCAGTGCCACCGACATCATCCCCATTGAAGTCGATGTTATCCTCATGGAAAATGCAATGGGACGCATGAACGGAACTTGGAACCAAGGATCCTCATGGAAGTCTTCCCGGAAAGTGTGCGAGTGAGGACAAAGCACACTGGAAAGCCTTGTGGTGATGTGTGTGGGCAGTCAACAGTCCCTGTAAGTTGCCGGGGTGTTACAAATGGTATCAGAGCCTAGCCTCTCCCAGTACGGTGTGGTTTGAGGACGAACCAGATGGAAGCTGGTGGGCATGTGACACCCGGGCACTGACGAAGGCGGGGAGTGATCGCCGGTGCAAGAGGCATGGTGCAGGGGGCACGGACAAGGAGCGGCTCCTGGCAGGCTTCNAGTGGAAGGGGTACATGGACGAATCGAACATACACCGGAATGAGAGGGATCTAGAGACTGTATAGGTATGGGACTATACAATTGAAGGATAGCTTAAAGGAATTGATTTGGCTACTCATATCAACAAATGCATTTGTTTTTCGGTAGCCTAACTCATAAGAACTCCATGGTTAAGCGTGCTTAGCCTAGAGTAATTATGGGATGGGTGACCTTTCGGGAAGTTTTCTCGGAAAGTGTGTGAGTGAGGACAAAGCACACTGGAAAGCCTCGTGTTGATGTGTGGGGGCAGTCAGCAGCCCCTGTAAGTTGCCGGGGCGTTACAAAGTGTCTCTCCCCATGTTATAGATTTAGAGTGGTGATTTTAAACCAATGGTTGCAGAATGGATTTCCATGAGTTGCTGGATATACCTCAAGGAGATACACTAGTGGAAAAATGCTTATTAACGTCGGTTATTTTGGGCTTTTAACGTCTATTAAACAACCGAGGTCATTTCTGGTGACGTCAATGGGACGTCGGACATGAATATAACCGATGTCTATAATGACTTCAGTTAGTGCCATGTTCGACGTCACTAAACGTCGGAGTAGGCCTAACTAGATGTCTAAAGACATTATATAGACGTCGGTCTGAGCAATAACCGACGTCGGTCTGAGCAATAATCGACATCGAAGAGGCACTAAAGACTTCGAAAATGACATTAATTGACATCTAAAAGGTATTATAGACGTCGGTGTATACATTAACCGACGTCTAATATAGTGGTTGTGTTTTAGTGCAGTTTTGTTCCCGTCTTTGGATAGCCTAGTAGCACAATCTCCTTTTGCTAGTTTTCCCCAAAAAAAAAGCTTGCATCTTTTGAATTTCTTATGGAATTTCAACCCAAAACCAAACCTGGGTTGTTGCTTAGTTCCATTTTCATCCACAAGAGGGAAAATCACGGTGAAATGATAACTAGGCAACGACCCAAGGTCGTTTTTGGGTTGAAACGACAAAAGAAATTCACAAGACGCTGCTTTTTCTGGGAGGCAATTAGCAAAGGGAGAATGTGTTACTACGTTACCCCAAGAAAGGAACAAAATTACACTAAAACACAACACAAAGAAAGCAAATTTTAATCAGTTGAACCAGAAGATAATCGATGAAAGACTAAATAAAGTTTAAACGGTAAGCATAAAAAAAAACCACTTAGGATGCAATGCCGGAAGAGAGAAAAAGAAGAGGAGGAAGACGATAAAGATATCAGAAACAATAATGCAATGCCGCAAGAGAGAAACAAGAGAGAAAGGAGAAGATAGGAAGACAATATCAGAAACTGAATGTCGTGAAGAGTCTGCGGTTTATATAAAATGAAATGGAGCGTCGGTTGCTTGCGAAACCGACGTTTGTAGTCACCTAGACGTCGGTTCTCTAACTAATTTGACAACCAAGTTAACATTTAAATTGACTTTTTGAATGCCCATTAGACGTCAGTTTAAGGGGGAGTCGATGTCTAGGAAGCTGAACCGATTGACGTTCCATTTCTTGTCAGGGATGTTGGCAGCATTTGTGAAGGGACGCTTGGGAATCAGGTGAAGATAATTAATTACAGGCACATAGACGTCGGGCCCGAAAAACACCGACGTCTCAATTGTAGAAATTTTTGTCTTCCTGCCTTCTGGACAGGCCATAGACGTCAGTTTTTTTACTACATGACGTCTAAGAGCATTAATTGCAGCCTAGTAGACATCGTCCCCCATTAAAATCGACGTCAATAGACTGTCTTTTCGCCTACCTCAGGCCATTAAACGTCGGTTTTTTACTACATGACGTCTAAGCGCCTGGGAATTGGGTGAAGAGTATTAATTGCAGCCCAGTAGACGTCTGCCCCCGTTAAAATCAACGTCAATAGACTGTCTTCTCGCCTACCTTAGGCCATTATACGTCGGTTTAAGTTAGAACTGACGTCTACAGTATTATAGACGTCACCTCCTCGTTAAATCGACGTCTAGATTACCAACTTATTTACGGTAATGTCACTGTTTGGTAATATACGTCGGTCTACCCGTGCACCGACGTCTTAGGGGTGACGTTAAACAACGTTTTTGCACTAGTGATAAAAGGAAGTATCATGATGATGTGACTGTAATGGTGATATCACTTGAAGGAGGAATCTGGAAAAAATTTTGTTCCGTCATCGTAGTCAATTTCTTTTCCCATCTATTATCCAAGTTTATAGAGATGAAAAATTATAGAAATTTTTAGTAGTGGGGGCCCTTTCCATTCTTTCTTTTTTTTTTTGCTCCTTTTCTTTCTCTGGTTCGAGACAAGAGATGTAGGTGAATATTGGTGGGGATACAAATGTACTGACTGAGCTTAGAGTAATCACTAGTCAGAGAAGAAAATATGTAATTGAAGGTAGATTCCAACAATTGCAGATTAACATGATTCTGAATTACAACCTCAGTGAAAATATGTAATATTTGCACTCGTCTAATGAAGTGGATTTGGGGTTTCTTACGATTAGAGATTGTGGCATTTCGTAGGTCTTGCGTTTTGTGTCCAACACGATTTAGGGTTCTTGACTAATTTGGGGGTTTTCAGATTTGTGATTCTATTTTCTATTTACAGGTTTCAAATTGTTTAATAGAGAAGAAATAGACAATGATGATTTTGATTTTGTGGTTACTTGATTGCTGGTTGATGGTGCAGGTTAATGATGCATGGGGAAGATGATGGTGGTTCTGGGTTCTCTGATTTTTGGGTGATGCAGAAGATGACTTTTTTTAAAAAAAAAATTAAATGTTTTTAAATTCCAGTTTTTAAATTTATTTTTTAAGAAAATGCCACGTAAAAATAAAAAAACTCAGGTTTGTGCACGCCACATGTCTAAAATTATCCATGTCACCCTCACAGGTAAGCAAAAACTTAACTTCGTTAAGTTGATTTAACGGTAGGGACCAAATTGATTCAATTTTTCAATATTAATGACCTAATTGGCAAAACTTAAAAGACGGAGATATAACTAGAATAATCCCACAAGAATAGGGACCTCCGAATGGATTTAACCTATTATGTATTTGTCTTCTAAACTTTGGCTCTCTAGGAGACCAATTCTAAGCAGCTATTTCTTTTCTAGTTTAAAGAAATTAAAAAACTTTAAAAAATGTTTCTTTATAAAAAAACATTTAATTTTACATTGATTTATTAAAAATTTAAATTTTGAGATGTAAATTTTAAATTAAAAAATAGATTTAATTTAATATTTAAAAATAAGTTAGGAGTAAAAGATTTGAAGAATAAAAATAATAAATAAGATAAATTTGAATATATTTTAATAATGGTAATAGGAAATCTATTATGGTTATTATTTTGTAAAATTAAATTTGAGAGATGTATATCTATTTGGTTAAAATAATTTATTTAATTAAAAATTTGGAATACTAAGTTAGAAGAATAAAATTAAATAATAATATGATTGTAAGTGAAATTATTTGATAAGAAATCTAATGAAAGTTAAAAATTAGAATATGAATACGTAAAACATTTTAGAAAGGACATTGACATGATTTAAAATAGAATTAAATAAATATATTAAAATATTTGTTTAGCCTTTTCATTCATATAGGTTTAGAGTTTAAGGTTATAATATTCTTTTAGAATATTGGTTGCTATATTGAACAACTTAATGTTGTGTTAAGTGTGGAGACATACCATATATGGGTTGGTTTAGATGTTGAATTTTTTTTATGGAACATTATTGTCAAATTTGATTTCAAAAATATCATACACAAGGTGATTATTAACTATCCTTATTGGACAACAATAATTTATTTCAGTAGTCCCTTTACAGTATCTACAATATAATTTTTGGGTTATTTTTTCTAATCGTTCATTAAACGTGCAACTGTGTCAAATTGACATGGTCACATGGATGTCTAATGTGAATGTGAGGTTGTAACAACATGGACTTTTCATGATGGTTGCCCTTTTGAGAGATCTTCTGAAATAAACTATTATTCGTGAACATGGGATGAAGTTTGGGTTTATGGAAGAGAAGGGAGGAGGGAGGTTGATTTAGAAGATAAAGTATTTATTCATTATACCTTAATAAGGTAATGTATAATTCAATGATTATGTTAATAGGAAATTGAGACTTACAAAAGATCATTTATAAGATGAGAATATCTATTACTATTTGAGTTGTATCATATGTAATGGTTCCTTGTTCATTCATTGTTGGTCTTCATAAGTACAACCTATTGATGAATGTGTTGGTTGGAACTTGTACAGTCGTGCACACTTTTTCTTTGAGGAGATTAAATGTGCAGTTGTATAAGTTTCGGACTTTCACATTGGTCTTGCACACCATTTTCACAAGCTTTGATTTCCCCATTTGGAAATAAGGTTGTAAGGTAGGAATTTAATTGGTTCTCATCCTCGTTGATGCCAAAGTTATCCATGTATTGATCTTTAGAGAGAGAAGGGAATGGTTAGGTTTACTAACTAAAGTAAAAATATGGTTGTTTATGGTTGAAATGTGTTGTATGATGTTGGTAATCACATGGTAAGTATCACCGTGTTTGTGAGGTTGGTTTTTTAAACTTGTTTAGTATACTTATTTTACAAAGGTGAGAAGTCTTGTCTTGGCATACTACATGTGGAATTATTGAAACTTGTTCCCAATGCACGTCACAATGAATTATATTAAAAGATGACATATGTTTGGCACGCTTACCCAATAAAGCCGAGAAATCTTATCTTTGTAGGAAGTGCAAGTGAAATTATTCGCAGTTATATTGAGGCAGATCATCTCCCAATACACGTCATAGTCAAATGTATTGAAAGTTTACATCTATTTGGCACACATACCAATAAAGTTGTGAATTCTTGTCTAGGTGGTTGGGACCATCTCCCGATACATGTCACAGTGAATTTTATTGAAAAGTTACATATGTTTAACACGCTTACCAAATAAAGTTGTGAAGTCTTATTTAGATGACAGATTGCATGTGAAATTATTGACAATTGTACTAAGACAAATCATCTCTCAATACACGTCATAGTAAATTATATTGTAATGTGACATCTGTTTAGCACGCTTACCCAACAAAAGTTATAAAGACTTTCTATTTGACACACCTACCATTCTCACATATGCTTGTTACATGCAAATATGCACACTAAAATTTTGAAAAGTGCAAATATGCATTTCACAATCTATGATTTCCCCATTTGCAAATAAGGTTGCGAGGTAGGAATTTGAATAGTTCTCATCCTCGTTGATGCCAAAGTATTGTATGCAAAAGTTATCCATGTATTGATGTTTAGAGAGAGAAGGGAATGGTTGGATTTATTAACCAAAGTAACAATATGGTAGTTTGTGGTTGAAATGTGTTATATGTTGTTAGTATTCATTGGGTAAGTGTCGTTGTGTTTTTGAGGTTGGCTTTTAAAGCTTGTTTGGTACACTTATTTTATAAAGGTGAGAGGTTTTGTCAAATGCATGTGGAATTATTTACACTTGTTCCTAATACACATCACAATGAATTATACTGAAAGGTGACATTTGTCTGGCATGCTTACTTAATAAAGTCGAGAAATCTTGTCTTGGTAGTTGAATGCATGTGAAATTATTGACAGCTGTATTGAGGCGGATCATCTCCCAACACACGTCATAGTCAAGTGTATTGCATGAAAGCTCACATCTATTTGGTACACTTACCAATAAAGTTGGGAAGTCTTATCTCGGTGACACAGGGTGTGAAATTATTAACACCTCTACTTAGGCAAACTATCTATCAATACATGTCACAATAAATTTTACTGAAAGCTTGCATCTCTTTAACACCGAATAAAGTTATGAAGTCTTATCTAGGTGGCAGATTACATGTAAATTTTTTGACACTTATACTTAGACAGATCATATTTTAATCCAATCACAATGAATTGTATTGTAATTTGACATCTTCTTGGCATGCTTGCCAAAAAAAAAAAATTACCAAACAAAAGTTGTGAAGACTTTTTGTTTAGCACACCTACCATTCTCACATGTTCTTGTTGCATGCAAATATGCATACTACAATTTTGAAAAATGTATCGCACATGTAGATTAGACCAAGTCTCTCAACTAAAAGAAGGCCTATTTGGTGAACTCATAAATGAAGATTATTGGCCTTCTTACACTAGCCAAATGTAATCAAATGATGACATGTTTGAACACGGCCCATGTTTCTTCCACTCATAATTCCAAAAACTTTCGTTATTTCCAATATAATTGGCCAATCTTGATCTAATTTAGCAAATAATCCATTAGTCTAATAAAACAAAAGAAAAATTTGTCATCTAACTATATAACACCAAAATAATAAGGTTTCATACCTATTTTTGTTACTTTTGTTCAAAGTAGTTTTCGACTTTTTTTCGGTGTTCAAAGGGGTCTTCTTTTTTGTAAAATTTGTTTAATTTGGTCATTTTCTCTAACAACGTCTAAATTGTTAATGGTGTAGTGTCCTCATTAGCAAATATTGAATGAGGTGTTAGGCTTTCATGTACGTGGAAAACTAAACGAATATGACGTGGAAACATGGTAAGTGAAAGTAGTTCAAGTGAAAGGAAATTGACTTTGCAATTTGGCCTTTGAACTTGTGATGGAGCACACGTTTTTGGTTTGTTTCATAATAGGTCTTTGGATTTTCTATTCTCTGCGATTTAGGTTTCCTTTCTTTTTGCAAGATGTTCTGGTTGCTCGAGAGATTTGAAGGCTTTTGTGTTTTTGGGTTTTTGATTTGCAGGTGTAGTGAAGCTCGTGGATTGCAGCAAAGGGTTTCTCAATCTTGCTTCTGAAACCGCAATGGTGGCCTAAGGAAGATGATGATGGTTGTTGGTTCATCATGGTAACACGAAGATGGAAGTTTGCAAATTGCATTTGGTTACAATGGAGGTTAACGGTGGTTCGTTATGGCTTTAAACCTGGTGGATTTCACAAGGACTCATGGTGATCCGACAATGTGAATGGTGGCTTGTGGTTGCTACAATGAAGGGTGACAGTGGTCCAATTTGGATATTAAGGTTTTCGGCCCACCCTTTGAAAGCAAAGTCAATTTCCTTTTATAGAAGCCACTTTCACTCACCATGTTTCCACGTCATATTTGTTCAATTTGCCACATACATGAAAATTTGACACCTCATTCAGTATTTGCTTATGTGGACACTATGTCATTAACGATATAGGTGCCATAAGAGAAAATGACCAAATTGAACAAAATTTACAAAAAAGAGATGACCACTTTGAATGTTGAAAAAAGTTGAAGACCACTTTAAACAAAAGTGACAAAAGTAGGGACTAAAAGATGTATTAAGTCAAATAATAATATTAGGAAATAGAAAGCTTACCGAGGTAGTAGGTAAAATCTTGGTACTAGAGCAATATTGTGATTGTGTCAAGACATAATTAGATGGCCATAACCCCATGTATAGTGAATTTTAATAGTTTTGCTTTTGCGGCATCACAAACTTTATGCTTATGAAAGCCTCCTAGCCAACTTTGTGAAAATTTCTAGTACTGAAATCTCACTATTAAACCACAAAAGAAGAGAAAAATGATGAAGATAACTTTGAGATAATTCAGGTGAAATTTGATTTGAAATTATAACTTAGACATCTTAATTTATAGTGTTAAAGTTTCACCTAACATTCATAGTTATTCAATTTTATAATTTGTAAAATTTAGTAATACTATTATACTTCTAATTAAATGCCATGTTATGTTTGAAATTAAATATATTGTAAAATATCTTGTAAGGTTACGCAAACTTTTTTCTTTTAGGAGGTTGAATGTGCAGTTGTTTAGGATGCGAAATGCACACCATCTTCACAATCTATAATTTCTCCCCATTTATAAATAAGGTTGTGAGGTAGGAATTTGAATAGTTCTCATCCTCGTTGATGCCAAAGTACTTCACGCCAAAGTTATCCATGCATTTATGTTTAAAGAGAGAAGGGAATTATTGGGTTTATTAAGTAACAATATAGTAGTTTGTGGTTGAAATGTGTTGTATGACGTTTGTATTTATAGGGTAAGTGTCATTGTGTTTGTGAGGTTGGTTTTTTAAATTTGTTTGGTACACTTATTTTATAAAGGTGAAAAGTTTTGTTTTGGCCGAATGCATGTGGAATTATTTACATTTGTTCCCAATGCATGTCACAATGAATTATATTGAAAGGTGACATGTGTTTGACACACTTGTTTAATAAAACTGAGAAATCTTGTCTTGGTAGTATAGTGCATATGAAACTATTAACGATTGTATTGAGGTTGATCATCTCCCAATACACGTCATAGTCAATTGTATTGAAAGTTGACAGTTGTTTGGCACACGTACCAATAAAGTTGTGAAGTCTCTTCTAGGTTGTATAGTGCATGTGTCATTAACATTTGTATTGAGGTAGACCATCTCTCAATACATGTCAAAATGAATTTTACTAAAATGTGACATCTCTTTAACATGTTTATCCAATAAAGTTGTGAAGTCTTACCTAAATGGCAAATCGCATGTGAAATTATTGACACTTGTACTATGACAAACCATCTCCTAATCCACGTCATAATTAATTGTATTGTAATGTGACATTTGTTTTGAATGCTTACCCAATAAAAGTTGTGAAGACTTTCTATTTGGCACACCTACCATTCTTACATATACTTGTTATATGCAAATATGCACACTACAATTTTGAAAAGTACATTACACTTGTGTATAGATTAGACCAAGTTTATTAATTATACTAAAGTCTATTTGATGGACTCATAAATGAAGATTATTAACCTCCTTATACTAGTAAAAAATAATCAAATGAGGACATGTTTGAACACAATCCATGTTTTTTCTATTCATAATCTGAAAATTTTCGTTATTTCTAATATAATTTGGTCAATCTTGATCAAGTTGAACATTTAATCCACAATCTAATAAAAAAAAAAAGTCAATCTTCTGTCCTATATAATACTAAAATAATAATTTTATAAAATAGAAAGCTTAAGAATATAAGTAAATTCTTGATAGCATAGCAAAATTGGGACAATGACACGAGATAATTAAATGATCATAACCCATGTATTTAATGTATACATTTTATTCTTTTTATTGATCTTTTAACTTATACTTTATAATATTAGTAATTAACACTAACTTTTCACTAATAAACCCTCTAAATATTCTATATATTTAATTCACCGTATATTTGGTACGATATATTTAAAAACCTTTCCAAAAACTTTTGGCCAACTTTTAAAGTTCAATTTTATTCTTCACAGTACTATTCTATTAATTCAATTAAATTTATTCCTCAAAGACATTATTTTTAAATATTTTTCACTTTTTTTATATCAGAAAACAAATTTTGATATAAAAACTCTACAAAAATGAAAAACGGAGGTCCGAATTCGATCTCTGAAAAATGTACTTATATTTGCTAACACTTCTCTCCTAGCATTGAGAAAGAAAAAATCTAAAACACTTTCTGAAATTCGGTCTCTGAGGAGTCAAATTTTAGTAGATGAATTCATTCTGACAACCCAAATTTTATCTGCAAACAATTCTCTTCACATACAAACCTAAAAAAAAAAAAACACATTAGAAAAACCATTATCAATAAAAAAAAGTTGCAGAAAATTTAAAGTTTATTTTTTATTTTTACTTTTGCTGTTTTAAATTTTTTTTTTATTAAATTTGTATACTTTTTCTGTTTTAAAATTTTTATGAAATTCTATTAAAAAATTATATGTTTTGCTATATTTTAAATTTCTGTAAAAATTATATATTTTATTATATATATTTGAATTTTTATTTTTAAATTCTTTTTAAAAAATTATAAATAAACCTAAATGTTTTACATATTCATGTTCCTAATTTTTAACTTTACATAAATTTCCTTTCAAATAATTTCACCTACAATCATATCATTATTTAATTTAATTTTTTTAACTGATTACACCAAAAAATTTATCGGATTAATTATTTTAATCGAATAAATATATATCTCTAAAATTTAATTTTACAAAAAACAACCATATAATTATAATATAAATATATTATTATATTATCACAATTTTTCTATTACCATAACTATCATATATATTCAAATTATCTTATTTATTATTGTTATTCTTCAATTTTTTTACTCTTAACTTATTTATAAATATTAAATTAAATATATTTTTAATTTCAAATTTACATCACACTATCAAAATTTAAAATTTATAGTAAATTATTTTTCATAAAATAATATACACTACAAAATATTTAATAAAGAAACATTTTTTAAAATTACTTAATTTCTTTAAATTAGAAAAACAAACAGCTGCTTAGATTTAATCTCGCATAGAGCCAAATTCTAGCAGTTAAATACACAACATAAATAACAATCTTCATCAGAATCTGCCTTCCCGCAAAAGTAATTCCCCACATGAATAAATCCTACAATTGGTCCAAAACAGAAACAATTTGTTGTTTTATTATTAAAGAAATATTTATATTTATTTGACATGTATTATAAAAATAAAATAATTGTAAAAAAAAATTATACTGTTTAAAATATAATATAAAGAAATGGCATTAAATAAATGTAAAAATTGTGTATTTATAAAAGTATTATTTATATTCATTTGATTTTTCAATATTAGAGTGTGTATTTTGAACCCACTTTAATTACTTCAACATGAACCTCCCACAACAGTAAAACTATAAAACATTCATAGCAGGCAATATTCTTAATTCCACAATGAACATTTTAATCATTTTATAGTGATAAAACAATTACAAAGATAACATAACAATCAAATAAAGGTTTTAGGATACACACATTCTCTTATCCTATACTTTTATGAAAGTTGACCTATAACTTAAATATCAATTCTAAACCTATAACTTTAGATGCCAATTTTAAACATTTTAGGACTAAAACGTTTTATGTTGTTGGTTTTCATGCAAAAAGAGTATCATCAACAAATTCCAACATGCTTATGATGATGATGTCACCTTACCCATTTCATTCATTTGGAAGAGAGGTCTAGTCTATGTTAAAAATTTCAATTAAGCCAATCATACTCTTTCTCGTTTTCAAAACCTACCTTATTATGATACACTTTTCTTCTTCTTCTTTTTTTTCTCTTTAATTACTTTATTTGCAACCTCCACATTTTCTAACATTATATTGTCTGAGGACATCGCTTAAATAAATAATATAATTTAGATGACATTATCATGAGGATTGTTTAAAGGGTTAAATATGTTTTTCATCCCCCAACTATTGATCGTTTTTGTGTTTAGTCCATCTTTCAAAGTATAGTACAATTTAGTCCTTCAACTTTAGAAAACTATGGTTTTAGTCTTTTTTACCAAATTTTTAAACTTTATTTGCTGTTTCAAGCACGTTACATTATAGCATTTGGATTGTTTACACATTTTGACACATTTTTGTTTCAATGTTAACTGGGAAACGCGTTTGAAACAGCAAATAAAGTTAAAAAAATTTGGTAAAAAGGACTAATACCAGAGTTTTCTAAAGTTAAAGGACTAAATTGTACTATACCTTTGAAAGAGAGACTAAACACAAAAACGACCAATAATTGGGGGACGAAAAACATATTTAACCCTTACTTAAATAAGCAATGAATAAGCAATGTTATTTAATTTGTTCACTTAAAAGAAAAATATTTTCTATTAAATGAATAATATCAATATTAATAAGGTTTATTTTTTATTTTTACTAAAATTAATGTTATTTTAATATGGATTGAACAATACACATTGTTTAATAATAATTTTGTTAATAAAATATTATGTGTGTGATTGATAGGTCTATTTAATTTATAATTTTATCAATTATTTTATTGACAATATATTTATTACCATATTTATTATAATATAATATTTGGTGATGGACAAATATTATATGCATTAAAGAGAATATTTGCATAAATATTATAGTTTATTTTATTTACTTTCTGTACTGAAAGAGAGATTATATATATATATATATATATATATATATATATATATATATATATCATAAGAAATATTAGAATTTAAAAATAACATTTTTTTAAATAATTTATTGGAATTAGAATTGTGAACTTAATTCATGATCTCTAGGTAAATTATAATCTACTATTGAAAAAACTCTTATTTAGAAATATTAGGTAAAAAAATTATAATCTTCAAAGTTTCTTTTTATATGGATTAGAATTAGGGTTAAAGTGATCATGGATTCATTATATAAATTTAATTAATTAGAACTTGATTCATAGTTCATGAGTCAGTCTCAATTTATTTTTAAAAAATTTACTTTAGGGATTCTCAATTAAAGGGGTAAAAATGAAAATCTCAATTCCTAAAACCTTCACTCAAGTGGATTAAGGTCAGTGCAAGGTAGAATTGATCCCACTACACATTTTAATTAACTTTAAAAACAATGCTTTTAGAATGAGTCATATATTATCTTAGGCTGAAGATCAACTCCAAGAATAATTTAGTCAAATTCAGCAAAGTTAGCTCTGACCAAAATCCGAGACAGGTTCATTTTGGTTGAATGGTGAGATGAGCCAAATTAGGTCAATGATCTAAACAAGTTAACTCGAGACGAAGGTTGAGACTAGTGCAACCCAAGCAATAGATCGAGTTCGGTCAGTCTTATTAAGGCCAAAGGTTGACTTGGGTCGACTAAGGTTGAAGTTCGAGATTGGTAATGGTCTAGACGGGCTGGCTCGAGACAAGGTCAAAACTAGTACAACCTAAGTAAAAAAGGTCGAGTCTGGTCAATCTGATTAAGGCCAAAGGTCGACTTGGGCCGACTTAGATTGAAGTTCAAGATTGGTTAATTTGACCCGCAGGTTGAGAATGATTGTTCTGAACTAAAGGTACATTAAAGAAAATTCGACCTATTTGAATTGCGAATTTAATAATATATTAAAAAAAGACATTCTTTTTATGTTTAAAAGGAAAGTGCCCTCACCTTAATAAAACATTTATGTAGACTTTTTTATGCTGTAGACTTTTTTTAATAAATGTTTTGATTACGTGAATTTTTTAAATCCAATCCATGATAATTAAGATCAAATTGTATATATATTTTTTTTCTTTGCTTTTGGTAATCGACGATTTTTTTCATCTTTAAATTTTTTTTACATATAATTCAGATGTGAACTAACACTTTATATTATTTTTTATTACTTGAGAAAGAAGACAAAAAAAGAAGTACACAAAGTTGCTTACCTTAGCAACAACAACACAGTTCACAAAGTTGCTCCCTTAGGGTCTTACTCAGTGAAGAACCTAACATCACCCTACAAACCACCCAATAGTGACAGAACAACTCTTAGAGCTTGATTGGGTAGAAAACATGAAGAGAAAACTTCACTAGTTACATGCAACTAGCAAAGTTGCATGCCCTAGCTTCAAGAACAGTGGAAGAAAAGGGAAAAAACGACTTACCAGTCGAAATGAAGAAAACGTTCGGTAGAAATGGAACCCTCTACGCTGCGGACGCTTGGGCAACACATAAATCAAAATCCTACAGTTCACTGAGCTGGAAATGTAAAGAGAAGGCAGAACAAAGTTAGGGAAAATGAGTTGTAGAGAGAGATAGTTTAGGTTTAATGAACCAAACTTTGAGAAGTCCTTTTCTAAGATCATGGTGTCCTTAGTTTTATAACTTTGACTGCCTCAACATAAGGCTCAATAACTCTACATTTTTCAAGCCCTTACATTTTGCGTGAAATTTCACAAATAATTTATCTATAAAAGTGTTAATCTTCTTATAGGCTTCTCCTCACAAGGATATGAATAATGCTATTGCCAAAAAAATTTGCAAGCAAAATTGCTTGTATTTAATACTTGGGAAAAGTCCGGAGCTTCTTGTAATAAGTGAGTGAGTAATAATATTATAAATGTTTTTTTTTTCTAAAATTATAATAAAATAAAGAGTAGGTAATTGATTTAGTATAACACAATTCATATATTTAATTTTTAATATAGTAAAAAAAAATATTATTAATATAATAATTTTAGTTTTATCAATTCTGTTTGAATTCATAGTTGAACTAGAATTTAATTTTTAATAATACCATATATTCATTAAAGATATATTTAATTTCCACAACTATTAAGGAAATTAAATAAAATAAAATTTTATATTAGTATGATAATTGTTTTCTTATTATCTTTAAAAACAAAATACTAATATCAATTTTATACTCAACCAATTATTTACTCTAAAATAAATATAGTGAATATAATTGAAAAGAGTCTATATTATAAACTAACACTAAATTATAATTTATAAATTATAATAACTAATGTATTACCTTTGAATGTCATCAATACCAACATACACTTTTATACCACATCAATTTATTTTTAGAAGTATATATATATAAAAAAAAAAAAAGACATTTCTCAATGTTTTTATGTTAAGAAGAAAACAAGTTTACACCAAACAATGGTTTTATGGAAAATTCTTTTGTGTGGTTAATTGTCAAACAAATGTAATGTTTGAAAAATAATTCATTATTTTTAATAAAAAAAATCATCTAAATATATTTAAATGTTAAAAAATAAAAATAAAAATACTAAAATTTTAGAACGGGGACATTGTCGAGCAGGCCCGGGCCAATATCATCGAAGTGCCCAGTTGAGGCCCAAGAAAAAGACCTGGGTTGGTATATTATAGTTGAACATTAAACCCTACTTCCTCTCTACCTTGTGCAAGCTCCCAGTTTTCTGACCACTCTTACAGAGAGTTTGACGGTGCCGTTGCCGGACAACTTTTCAAAATGAAGGTTCTCTTCTGTTAGAACCCTTCTCGCAGTTTTTTATTTTTTCTCTTTCTGATTTGTAGTTTTAGTGTTGTCTTCATCATCCCAGTCATTATTATTTATGCCTATTCTGTTTTAGCTTAAGTGTTGTTGTTGTTGCTCAATTTCATTTTGTGCCTTTTTATTCTGCAGTTCAACATTGCAAATCCCACCACTGGATGCCAGAAGAAGCTCGAGATCGACGACGATCAGAAACTGTATTCTCTTCACTCCTTCTTTTCTCATCTTTTAATCTTTTCCAATTTTTGTTGTGCCATGAAAGAAAGATGTATATTTAAATTTGCCTGCTCCCATTTATTTAGGTTTTAATAAACCATTCTTAGAATTTTTCGAATTCCTCCTATTATTGTTTCATAATGATTATTTTGAAGTAAATTTAAGAGAAAAATTAAGTCTCTAGAAATATATTTGTATCATTTGTCCATTTATTTATTAACAAAAATCCTAACTTTTTACTGAAATTGTGCCTGTTATAAATAGTACCAAGGGAACAATTAGAAATATAATATATATATATATATATATATATATATATATATATATATATATATATATATATATATATATATATATATATATATATAGCAAGGGGTACCTTGCATATCACATGAATTAAAAAATGAATTATAAATGAATTATAAATGAATCTGTTTTAATCGTTTAGGTGTGTGAAATTTATGAGCAATTTATATCTTTCTAGTTCCAATAGAATTTTTGTATTAATCCTCCTTATACTTGATGATCACTATAGGAAATAAAACAAATAAATGAATTTAATTTAAATTTAAAAAAAATGTTAAAAGCTTTATATGAGGCTCGTGTCATATGTTCTTTTGGTAATGCAACTTGTCTTCATACTAAAATATTCCCAACTTCAACTTACAGACGAGCATTTTGGGACAAGAGGATCTCACAGGAGGTCAGTGGAGATGCACTTGGTGAGGTATGTATGCCCTTTAGCTTCAAATCTTAAATGTGTGATCCAAAGTTTTGCTGAAGTTTTAGTGATTATTTTATCTCTTCTTTTGTTGCCAACAGGAGTTTAAAGGTTATGTATTCAAAATTACTGGAGGCTGTGACAAACAAGGATTCCCAATGAAGCAGGGAGTGCTGACCCCTGGTCGGGTTCGCCTGCTTCTTCATAGGGGTATGTTTTAAGTACTCTATATAACCTTGTACTGTTCCCTTTTTGTATTTAAAATCAATTCCATATTGGGCTCTCTGCCTTTAAGAACTTTATTTTTTAAAATCTATTCCATTTCCTGAATAGGAACTCCATGTTTCCGTGGATATGGAAGGCGTAATGGAGAGCGCAGGAGAAAGTCTGTTCGTGGATGCATTGTCAGCCCTGACCTATCTGTGCTTAACTTGGTAATTGTGAAGAAGGGTGAAAATGACTTGCCAGGATTGACTGACGTTGAGAAGCCAAGGATGAGAGGTCCAAAGAGAGCCTCAAAAATCCGGAAACTGTTCAACCTTTCTAAAGAGGATGATGTTAGGAAGTATGTCAACACCTACCGTCGGACATTTACAACAAAAGCAGGTAAAGTCCCAATGAAATATATCCTTTATTTAATTTTGTAATTGACTATGTTTCTGAACTAGAGAAAGGGATCATATTTATATGTAAACAAGATGATGTTAATCTGTTACTGACCATGCATTTATTGATTACAAATTACCATTTGCAAGTTTGCGTTGTCTGCTGACAGTTTGTGATGATGATAATGTACCCATAGCTGTTTTATTTTATGTTGATGTATATTTGTATTACGGGCAGATGATGCACTTACCTTAAGAAGTTTTACCCTTTAAGAATATGCTCTGATGATGCACGCCTGCTAAGATCTATATGCTAGATCCTTGTATCACTTGATTTAATTTGAAATGAAGAGTTTGAGGTATAATTAGGCTATGGTCCCTTTGGGACACTGGATTGTGATGGATTATGGTCTGAATGGGTTTGAACGAATGGTTGCAGGGAAAAAGGTGAGCAAAGCTCCAAAGATTCAAAGACTAGTCACTCCTCTTACTCTCCAAAGGAAGAGGGCACGGATTGCTGATAAGAAGAAGAGAATTGCCAAGGCAAAATCAGAAGCAGCCGAGTACCAGAAACTCCTCGCCTCCAGGTTGAAGGAGCAGAGGGAACGCCGCAGTGAGAGTTTGGCCAAGAGGAGGTCCAAGCTTTCCAGTGCTACCAAGGCAGCTGTATAGGCTGACTTCCAGATATAGATATATGATGAATGTAGGTTTTGGTAATGTTTTATAATACCAATGTTATGATATGATAAACCATGGTTGAGTTTTTATGTTACATTGAGTTACTTATTACGCATTCTTATTTATTTCATCATTCTAACTTTGTCTAATTCGACTTAATCGTATTTTATCTATGAGGGAGATTAATCATTCTTTTCATTCCTTCATCAGTCGTTTTTTCATGATTTTTCTTCTGTTTATAAACATTCTGTAACTTAATGCTTTTGTTATTTATTGTTAGCACTTCTAGGAGTACTTATTAAACCTTTTCCCTCTTTCCTCCTTTTCTTTTAATATTTATTTTTAGGTTTAATATCGCCTTTGGATTCTAGTTTAGAGGTTAAAATGGTTTTAATTTTTTTTTCACATAACAATTATGTTAACTTTTGAAAAAACAGTTTAAATTATTTCTTTTTTGTTATGGTGTCAATTATTTAACTGTGCTAGTGTCCTCTGGATAAAACTTAATTACGGGACCAGGTAATGTTGCCAGATAATGTGATTGTGTGGTACTGTGGTTAAAATTGGTACATCATCTAAATAGAGATTAAAAGGAAATTGGGAGTTAGGGTTTGTGACGAGACATAGATGACTTCTTCTCAAGTCAAAGTCAAGAGCCTCGGCTAAGCTAACAGAAACTTACAACGGGTGGATAAGTGAACAGAATGACAATTTTCTCCTTAGTGTATATGATCAGCTGCAACAGTCCATTGAAGATCACATATGTACAAAAGAGTTAAGGATGAAAAGCAGAATGAATAAAACTATAAACATCAACAATCACATTTCCCCTCACGTACGACACCAAAAAGTCATTCAACGAGGAACCTCAATAACTTTCAATTAAACAATTCTAGCATCTCAATCCACATCATAAAGATATAAATCCCAGGTTCGAGGTTTTAAAATATGATTCAAGACAGTGATTCAGCGGCAACATCAACATATTTTGAACTCTATGCAATAACAAATGAAAAAAGAAAAAACCTAATCATAACCCCATTCCCCCCAAAAAAATTGACAGAACATAAACACCCTTACCTGAGTTACATTTTTCAATTTGTAATTCAAGGAGACCTCAATTTCAACTTTGCTCTTCACCAGAATGTATATTTCCAAATCACGACTTTGAATGGAACCCTAACTCTCTTTTTTTTAACCCCCTATGTTAAATCTGTTGCCAAACCTCTTGCTACGTGTTCAAATAATTTTTTCCCAATTTAAAATTTACACGTCAATAAACCTAATACTGTCACGTAGGTAAGTTTTATCTAGGAGGCACCAACACCGTTAAATAGTTGACGCCGTAACGAAAAGGAGTAATTTGAACTGTTTTTTCAAAAGTTGAGATCAATTGTTACGTAAAAAAAAAGGTAGAACCATTTTGAACACGACTCCAAACTAAGGACCAAAAGCGGCATTAACACATTCTTTTACTAACACAAACAAGGTAGGCTTTTTGTGCACATCATAATTTCAATGGGAACCCCGATAAACTTAAAAATTCCAAATTCACTCTTTAATTTAAAATTTCTATTTTCACTTTTATATTATACATTTTAGAATACAAATTTGTATTCTAGATTATGTTTTAGAACGTATAATCTAAAGTATAAAATTTATATTTTAAAATGTAACCCGTGATCGATCATATTAGATTGATTTACTAAATAGTCATTCTGTGATACGTCGGATTGAATTGGGTCAGCTCGTTTTCACAATTATATATAATATAAAGAGTCACTATATTAATTATAACATTTCCGTATGCACCAATTGTTCTAAGGAGAAGCAAATTAGGGTGACCAACTATGTTTCAATACTTTAATTTAAATCATATATCAATCCTTTAGGATGATTTATTGATAAATCTAATATATAAAACAATAATATTTTTATAATAATGACAATTTATAATTTTGACAATTTTAATATATATAATTTTAATTTAGATTAACACAATAATAATTATATGTTTATCATACTTTTAAGAATAATGGTATAGTTTTTAGTATACATATATTACATAATATATTCTATTATTTTTAAATTAAACGTATTAACATGTTAATATATCATTTATGTGTCGTATTCAATAACATATGATACATATATATAATATATGATATTATATATATATGATTCCTTTTTTGGGAAGAAGTACTACACTTAACTCATGGCTAGCGAACGAATTGGGCCGGCCCATTTCCTATTCTATGCGAAGGGCCTCCAAACAAAAAATATGTAGTTTATTGAATGCCTAGCTAAACGACGTGCTGTTTCACGGCCAAAAAGCTAAACGACGTCGTGAGTGAGTTCTTAAATACCGAAAAAGCTGAAACGGTAGAGCGTTTAAGAGATGGGTGTGGCTATAAATAAGGCTGAGCACGACAAGTCAGAATCTCAAAACCCTAGCAATGGTTTCGCCTCTCAGAGATGAAGCGGTAGAGAGCGATTTGTACGTATTTTTTATCTCTTCGTTTCCGATTATAAACCTAATTATTTTTGCGTTTTGTATGTTTAATTGAAACTGTGAGGGGAGAAGGTGCTATGATGATGAGATCGATAATCTCGTTAATCTGATGAATAGATCATTCATGAGGATAACTTTTCTCATCCATTCAATATTTCTTCTGAGCACACTCTCCTCTCGTTTTGTTATATGAACTATGCATTCCTCTTTAGTCTTGTTTTCATAATAAATCTTTTGTTTTGAAAATGACGGTATGTTTTAAAATCTGCTATGAGACACTTTGGAGAAAAATCATGAATCTCATTTATATATTTTTCTATGAACTCCTTTATTCTTTTTGTTTGAATGTTGTGTAATTAATTTGATAAAGAAAAAACTTGCACATATTACCTTTTCAAACTCCTTTTCAGTCTCTAATAAAAAATTATTATTTTTAATTAATTTATTATAATTTTTTCATATTTTAAAATAAAAGTGATAAGTGTTAAAATGAGATTGAGTGAAAAATTGGATATTCATACCTCATCATTGTTACGAAGTATAATTTATTATCACTTTAGACAAAATCGATTGTAATGTTTCTTTAATATATTATCCCCAAATTCACGTTCCTTAATTTTTATTTATTGTTTAATTTAAGATTTATTCTTTATTAAGAAAACTAAAACTAAACTAAGCTATTCAATTAGTGATTAAATAGATAGTATGTATGAAAATCATATAAAAACAATAGTTTGTCATCTAATGAGTATAAAACTTTATCAATTCAATGACAACCCCAATTGAAATATTAGAGCTTAATATATGTATAGCAAAGATATTGAGAATAATTGTTTAATGAACAGTTTGTGTTGAAAATGAATAACCAAGAATAAGAGGTAATATATGTCATTTTTAATCATCTTAAAGATATACCTAGCGGAATGGCATCCTAACGGAAATATAACACTAATGCAAAACAGAATGAAGAGAGAAAAACAAGAAAAAACATAACAGAGATATTCTCTTATATTCTCCAATAGTGCTTTCAAGCTCAAGGTTAACAATTTGATCGACAGCAGGATGTGAGTAACACACAAGGACTGGTTGAGAACCTTTGATTATCATAATGAATCAGAGGGGTGTTACAACGGATGTAGAGTTCTTTGAGAGAGACTGCAATGTCTCAACACTTGAACCAGCAACCGAAGTCTGCTTTTTACAACTGGAGAAAATACATCCGAACTTTTTTAATGACATCCCTTTCCTACAAGCCGTGCTTTATAATTATTGATAGTAACATCAACGTTTTCTTTAACATGAAAAATCCATTTGCACCCAATAGATGTGAGACTAGGAGGAACAAGGGTGGGAGTCCAAGTGTTATTAGCCATGAATGCATCATAGCTTGCCGCCAAATAGGAGAGGACAAGTATAAGGAAAAAAGTAAAATAAAATAATGAAATAATATGGAAAGAAAATAGAAGAAGAATATCACGAAAGAACACGAAATAATTTTTTTTTTTTATTCCATCGCTTAAGAGAAGGTGTTTTATATAAGTAGTACTCCTTACAATTAATATTTATTCATATGGATATAACGATGTTCTCCTTTTTTAGGTAAGGGTGATATGTTATTTACTAACAAAATCTCTAAGATAAATTGGCTAACGAATAATCCTCTTAGGACGATCAATAAAAGCATCTGGAGCATTACTTGGGCTATGTAACATCTGGGCTAGTACTTGTGTTGTACTCACCTTGTGCATAGTTAATAAGATTAGAGTATTGTAAGGGCCCAATGATTCTTTCGTCTCCCTCCGGATGGAGAAGCTCTTTCATAACTCCCTATGGTTCCCACGTAACATCTTGTGGTGGAAGACCCCTCCATTGCACCAAGTCTAAATCAGAATCTGGCTTAGTGTTCAGAATAGCTATGGGTTCCAATATGGGTTGATTATCATTGAATTTCAAGGGAAGTTTTCAAGTTGTTGTCAGGGGATTTCCCTTGTGTGGTTTGAGACCCCTCCATTGAACCAAAACCGTTTTTGTAACTTTTCCTGGTAATGACCAGCAACTGAAACCTGACAGCGAAGACGAACATAAACCCAGTCTCCAGGTTAGAATTGGAGACTGCAATGATTGGTGTCTACCCATCGCTTAATATCTGCTTGTGCCTTTTGGAGGTTGTAGTTGAGTTTACGGATGATGTCAGCTCTAGGTGCAATTCAAACTGAACAACAACATTTGAAGTGTCAGAAGAAAGACCTTGGGGAATAGATGATGGGTACCATACACGACTTCAAATGGGGTCATCTTGATAGAAGCGTTAATAGTGGTGTTGAAGCACCATTTGGCCCAAGGAAGAAATTTGCCCCATAATGATGGCTTGTGATGGATGAAGCAACGAAGACATTGTTGCAAGACCTTGTTAACCACCTACATTTGGCCATCGGACTAAGGATGGTAAGTTGTGGACATCCATAATTTGGTACAACTTAAGCGGAAGAAACATAAGGTCCCGATCAGAAATTAAGCTCTTGGGAAGGCCGTCCAATTTGCAGATCATGTGCATGAATAAGTCTGTCACTTTGGAGGCTAAGAAAGACCTGGTTAACATGCCAAAGTGTGCAACCTTTGAGAACCTGCCTATAACAACCAATATTGTAGAATTGCCCTGGTATGGAGGAAGGCCCACAATGAAATCTAGGTATAAATCCTCCCAACATTTGGTATGTGGAGGAATTGGTTGAAGTAGCCCTGTAGGTTTTTGAACTGGGATCTTAGTTTGTTGACAAATTTCACATTGGGTGACAAATGTGTGGACATTATGACGCATTTTGTCCCAAAAGAAGTTAGTTGCTAACTTCCCAAAAGTGCGTGCTACGCTAGGGTGTCCTGCCAAAGGTGTAGAATGGTACTCATGTAAGAAAGTGAGGATGAAAGGGCATGATGGAGGAATCCAGATGCGTTATTTGAATACGATCAACCCATTTGTCAAAGAATATAGAGGAAAGTTAACAGGATTTGTTGTGATTCGTTGCTTCAGTGAAAGGAACTCGGTATTGGTGGACACATAGTACTGTAGATCAGATATAAAATCCAATTGAGGAATGGATAAAATGAGAAGGTAGTGCTCCTGTCATGACTGTAAGAGCCTGGATAAAGCATTTGCTGCTGAATTAGACTTCCCTGAGTGATTTTGTTGATATGGAGTAAGAACGGTTTGGGAGAGTAACTCTTTGATTGATTTCTAGTTTGTTTGGATAATGAATCTTCGGCCAAGTAAGTATTGCCGCCACTTTTGTACAACTGAGGTAATTTCGCAGAGTTCCCTAATATAAGTGGATGAGTCTTGCAGCTTCGAGCAAAATTATTTATTGAAAATGTGATGGGATGTCCGTTTTGAGAGAGAACAACCCTCATGCCTGAACCTGATGCATCAGCTTGAACTATGAAAGTGTGATAAAAAAGGGGCAGCGACAAAACAAAAGCATTCGTTAGTGCCTCTTTCACATGTTGGAAGGCCTATGAGACACTATATTGCCAAAAGACATTGTCACGTTTGAGGAAGTCAATGAGAGCACTAGTGATGGAGGCATAACCTTTCACGAAGCGACGGTAGAATCCAGTTAAACCCAAGAAGCCACAAAGAGACTTGACTGACGTGGGTGTTGGCAAATCAAGAACAACTTGGATCTTACTAGGGTCTAGCTGCACACCCTTATTAGAGGCTATGTGACCCAGGTAATGTATGGACTCCTTCCCAATTGAACATTTCTCCCCTTTAAGGTGAAAGCTATTCTGGACTAGCAATTGAAAAATTCACTCCAAATGGGAAATGTGTAAATCCAATGCTGGACTATAGACGAGGATGTCGTCAAAAAATAAAATGATGAATTGACGAAGATGTGGGCGAAAGAGGTCATTCATGGTGGCCTAAAATGTAGAAGGGGCCTTGCATAACCCAAATGGCATGACTCTGAATTCGAAATGGCCGTATGTGTGCGAAAGACAGTTTTGCCACAATCACTAGGAAGCATCAAGATTTGGTGGAAACCCGAAAATAGATCCAACTTTGAAAACCAAGTGATTGAATTGTGTACCAATGATACAAATCTGTGCTTAAACTGGTGATTAACTTGTGATATTCTGCATTGTGCACACAAACTATTTTTGAAATTCATGCATAATGGTAGTGGGAGTATCACTTCTTTGCATATTGCTTCATCACACACCTATTTTTCAGGGGGAGTTTATATTTGTATTTGTGATGAACTTGTGATTTTGAGAGCATCATTGTCATTTTGAAACTGCATATTTGTTTGATGCTTCTCTGTTTTCAAAACTTCATAAATATCAAAGCATTCCTTTTTTGTTATTTTTGCTGCTTATGCAGAGTAACTGAACTGTCTTTATTGATTTTGCTATTTGTTTTTACTCTGTCATATGTGGAACTGTACAAACATGGTTGAGTTATTAATCATGGTTGTGCGTCATAAAAAAAGGGGGAGATTGTTGAGATTGTTGACATCACGAACTCTATATCAAACTGGTTTTTTATGATGGCAACACACTGCTTAATAACAGTACATAAGTTCCAGGATTACATGTTCAACTGTATAACAAACTAGATTGAACAAATGCTTTTGTTGAACATGTTTTGTTGATTTGCAATGTGTGTTCCTATGATGGATTATGTGTTACATGTATGGAACATGCTTGTATTGAAATGTGTGATAAAATAATTTTGATTACTTCTGCACATTTCTGAAGAAAAGCTCACAAGCACTTTTATGAACTTATATTTGTTGTGACAAAGGTCTAGTTCAGTCGAATACACTGGTAATGGATTCGACTAAGCTAAAACCTTTGTACAGATTTTGTGAACCTGTGCTTGGTGAGATTTTGAGTTGAAAAGAATTTCAAAGTGATTTTTCATGTGTAAGTCGACAGTGTGGAACACCTATTCGACTATGTTGCTGTTATTTTTGGAATTTTGTTATGCCTACTTGCTCCAACAGCTATATTTTCAAAGGTTAGTTAAGATTGACTGACTGGGTCGACTGTCTTAAATGTGTATTGATTTGGTTGACTGAGGAGCCTTTGTGTTGACTGTCTGTTATAACTATTTTAATACAGTCGACTGTATTAGTAGACAATTCGACTGAGAATGACAGGAAAACTATAAATAGAACAAAACACGAATTGTTCTGGGACTTTTGTGATCTAACATTTTCATTGTCCTGTTTCAGAGAAAGTTCTTAGTTTAGGAAGCTCCAAGAATTCTCCAAGAAGGCGGTGGTGAGCTTTCTTGAGAGAGATTTAGATTGAGGAGTCTTTTGCGCATACTGTTTGATCACATCTGCACAAAGGAGGTGCTTCTGGTTTGATCCTGAAGGCTTGACATCCTGTAAGACTGTTGTATTGACTAAAGGCTTGGCAACCTGTGAAGTCTGCTGTGATAGGCTTGGCAACCTGTGAAGCGTGCTGTGATAGGCTTGACATCCTGTGAATAATGCTGGTTACACGTTGAGGATTGGTCTACGTGGGTTCAGATTGCAGAAGAGGGGATTCTTGTTGCAATTCTAGTTTTGTTTGTGCAGCTATATTTGGTTTTGGGTTAGAGAGGAGATTTATATTTTTGCGTGGTGCTTCTATAAATTCCTTGCTGTAAAAACCGCAACCATTATAGTGCATTTGCTTCCAAGATTGGAAGGACACTAGATGTAGACATTGTTGGCCGAACCAGTATAAAAACCAGTGTTTTATTTTCTCTATCTCTACACTCTTTATTTCAGTCGACTTTATTTGTTTAGCAGTCAACTACGTTTTTCCGCTACTCTGAAATTTTTATTACTTGCATTTCAAGGAAAGATCAAAAGCTTTGAATTTTCATACCAAGATTGCGAAAAGACTTTGTTTTTGAACTAACACCAATTCACCTCCCCTCTTGGTGTAAAACGAAGACAACCTGTTTCTTAACCGTACGAAATCTTCAGCATGACTTTTGGTGGAGAGAACATTACATTAATGTTTTTTTTTGTTTCTAACATCCACTTCTAACTTGTTCATGATGGAGCATATGGATACTTGTAATAAGCATTTGCACATAGTAGAGTAGAAATGTATGCTAACAGATATGTCATTTTTCTTATTACTTTTATTGTTTGAAACATTGTTCATTTAATGTTTTGCATTGCGTGTTCAAAACAACTTTGTCAATTTTTCTATACATGCAAAACTTTTAAGCATATTTTGAAAGGTACCAAGTATTGATTCATAAAGGCTTCATTATTAGATGAAAATATCGTTTAGTATCAAGGTATCATTTATCCTTTAAAAGGTGTTTACTAACAACACATTGTTTAATGATCTTTGTTTAGTACGAGAGCACGTTTAGAAAAGTGTTATTCAACATATTATTTTTGGAGCATTGTTTACAACTTTAGTGCATTTAGCAAAAATATCATGTAGCACGTTTATTTAGTAAGATACAGTAGGAACGGTTTAACAAAGATATCATGTAGCACTTTGACACGTTTACGATGATATCATTTAGTTCAATGATCCTTTCATAATAAACCATCTTCTTAGTAATGTGTTTATTGACCATTGGATCGTTTAGTCCTAGCACGTTCACTGAAACTTTTCTTGTTCATTCAGATTCATAACGCTTGTTTCATATGATGTCTTTCATTCAACGATATTATTTTCACAAAGATAGTACTTTGTCAAATACTTATTTCGTTTATTGTTGTTTGTTAAACTTCAAAACATAAAGGTGTTAGAAGGCCTTGTCTTATAGAAGATCTTGTCTTAACAAAATATACATAGATGACATCATTTTTTGTGATACTAACAAGTTATTATGTGAGGAATTCTAAAGTCTTATGAAGAGTGAGTTCAAGATGAACATGATGGGAGAGTTAAAGTTTTTCCTTGGTTTGCAAATAAAACAAGCTTAGGATCATATCTATATCCATCAACCAAGTACAAACGAGTAAAGTCATGTTCTTAATACAAGTAGTCATTCAATCAAGGGCTGAGGAATCACACTGAGTTCGATAACCTTAGGTTCTAAAGTTAAGGAATTGATTTAGAAATACCTTAAAGAACTTTTAGGAACACTAAGTAATGAACTTGACATATACGATCAATAATAATGTAGTAGAGGAAGACTTACCAAATTTAATCCTAAAATTTATATCAACATCAACTAGATCAACCATTAAGCAATTCATATGTTAAGATTGTTGATAAGGGGAGCACTGGTTTAACTAAGCCTTACAATCTCAGAACTTCTGGTTATTGATGATGACAACACATTATTAATAACACATGTTTTTATATGTGTTACATGTTCATAGCTTTCATGTTTATGATTAAATCAGAACATGTTTCTGTTGTTTCTGTCAAAACATGCAAATTGACTGTGTTTGACATGAGATCTTTTTTGTGATTGCATAACAAATGTTTTGAAAAAGGAAAACCACATGCACTTTTATTGAACTTAAATTGTGTGGCAAAACAACAATTTTAAGTCGACTTCATTATGAAGTAAGTCGATTAAAACTCGTGACTTTGCACAAACTTTTTAAAAGTGTGATGTGGGTATTTTTAGAAAGAAAGTCTTTCAAAATTGCATTGAACTGTTACAAAGTCGACTGTGTGCGCAAGCAACTTGACTTAGTTAGTTATGTTTTGAAGTTCTGTTAATGTTTGTGATGTCTAACGACTATATTTTATTTGTTTGACCAAACATTGATTGTGAGTCAACTGTATTAAATGCGTAATCAATTAAGTTGGTTTGACTGCTGCTAACTGTTATAACTGTCTGAGTATAATCGACTCTATTAGTAGCAAAGTCGACTTAGGAGCGTCAGTTTTGTGGAAAACTATATATAGATGCGAATTTGATTTCTGCATAGAATTTTGTGATTCTAATGAGTTAATTGATTTCTTTTCAGATTTCTGATCTCTTGTAGAACGTGCAAAAGCTCCAAGAATTCATCAAGAAGAACGTGGTGTTCATCTTTGGTGATTACTTGACGAGCAAGAATATGTGTGCTCTTACTGTCTGATCAACCTGCACTTGAGGTGTTTGTTTTGTGACCAGTTTCTATCAATCTTTTGAAGATTGGAGTTGCCCTGTTGTGACTACAGGAAGAGGACATGCTGCGTTCTGGACTTTGAGGATTGTTCAAAGTGTTAAAGACTACAGGAGAGGGGACATCTTGCTGTTGTTCTTTGTTTGTACATGCCTATATTTTGATTAAAGGGTTAGAGAGGTGTTTTATATTTTGACGTGGAGGTCGCTATAAAATCCTTGTTGCAAAAACCTTGATCATTATAGTGCATTTGCTTCCTGGGATTGAAAGGACACTAGATGTAGGCAGTTTGGCCGAACCAGTATAAAAACCTATGTTTGAATTCTCTATCCTTGCACTTTTATTTTCAAAGTCGACTTTACTTTTCACGTAGTCAACTATTTTTGCTGCATTTGAAAAATCTTATTCCTTGCGTTTCAAGAAAGTTTTGAAAGATCATCCTTTTGTGAAAAATATTTTTAAAAGACTCTGATTTTTGTGTTTCACCAATTCACCCCCTCTTGATATTGAAACTAAGTCATTTTATTTTTAATATCATATTTTCATACATGTCAGTTTTTACCACTATTTTCATTGAAAATTCAAATAGATCATAAGTTACTATTTTATTCAACTAAATCCTCGAGGAGACAACCTTGTTGTGCCACAATTGAATCCAATGCATGTGTTGGAAAAGTTAAGGTAGTATTGGAACACCAATACTCGGTGTAGCCTGGAGAGGTTTGTACTCATAATACTTGGAGATATTGAAACTAATGTAAAATGAAAAAGGTGATATTTATTATGGAAAATGTTACTTTGACACCCAATCTTGACACTGTTTTGACACTGGCCAGGTGTCGGTGTCTAATTGGGTGGGATTTTATTTTTCAGAAATTTCAATCTTTAATTTTTTAGGGGCAGAGATGGAATAACTGAGGGGCAAAGATGTAATGTTGGAGTTTGGGTTTTAGTTTTGGCGGTATCATGCATTTTTCATTTTCGTTTTCGTTTCTCTTTGACGGTTCTCTCATCTCCTTTCCTCTCTTCTCGCCGGCGTATTTCTCCTTGCTTTCTCAGGCATTGTCATTGTGAGAGTTTATTGTCTTTTACGGACCGTCATTGTCGTTCTGGGTGTTTGGCGAGACCTCTATCGTGTCGAGATCGTCGTCGGAGCATTGTCGTTCTCGGACCAGCACTTTAGTGGTTTGGGTTTTTCTCAGCCGGCGTCATTGTGAAAGGGTTTTTTTGTTCTCGGAGCATCATTGTCGTTGTGGGTGCGTGGCGAAACCTCTTTCGTGTCGTCATCGTCGTCGTAGCATTGTCGTTCTCGCACCATCACTTTAGTGGTTTGGGTGGTGATTTGCTTTTCTTGTAAGTGGAATAATTTTCCTTTTCTAATCTCGTTTTTGGTAAAAAGGTATTTATTTTTTGAAAGAAACCTAATTTATTTTGTGGGCATTGTTATCATTGCAGGTCCAATGGCTTCAACAAAACCAACTGTAAGATAAATTTTTATGTGTTATTGGAATGTATGATGTATGAAGTTTGAAAGTTAGTATTTAATGTATGTTATTTTAATGTTTTGTAGTGGCGCCTTCGCATTTTCATGGATTCGGCTTGCATCCTTAAAATGAATACCAAACTACAATACCGTCATATAGAGCGACTTAATATGACCCCTTTTAAATTCTGCTTGAACCTTTTAAACCCTATTGAAGTGAATTTAAAATTATTGAAGGAGATGGTTCAACGGTGGGCTGGTATTGATGTTAGTTTTAGGGTATGTCAACAATTGGTTCCTTTAAATGTTGTTGATGTCTTCATGGNCACAGGGTTAGACATNGGCGGTGTAGAAGTTAGNTTTGACCAATGTTTAGTTGGATTGGTTGGTGAGATGTTTAATCCCAACACCACGACAAAGGAGGAGTTGATTCAGAAGTTTCATTCGATTGTAGAGGATGACGACATAGANGTCGATGTGGTGTGTAGGTTATATATTTTAGTTTGTTTATTTACATTTTTTTTTCCTAGGAAGTCTAAACATGTTTGTAACATACCTTGCTTAGTTTTAGATGATTTAGATAGTTTGTGTTTGTATGATTGGGCATCTTGTGTACACAAAAACATTGTTCACAATTTAAACAAGTGTACGAAGAAAATAATGCGTGGAGAAGTCTCAAAGTCACTCGGTCTTAGTGGCAATGTAGCTGTGTTGCAGGTACCATTATTTATTGAACCATTCTTCATTGAAATTGTATTAAATATTGGCTAAATGTTTGTTTTATATTTTTGAAGGCTTGGGCCGTGGAAAGATTGTCCTTGCACGGTCACCGTTTCCAAAGGTTGTGGCCGCGCATATGGCGATGGTCCCCATATACGACAACGGAAGAAACAATTGCAAATATCTTTAAGACCGGAAAAGTAAGTGTTTGCAAGTTTTATAAATTTGTTTTCGTCAATATTGATGGATATATTTAAGTACATATGTTATTTTGTTTGTCATAGGTAAGATTGGATTGGTACTTAAGTAAGAACGATCTTATAAAGCCGGAAGTGCGGGCCGCTTTTGACATGGATGTGAGAGGAATTGGTGAAGAGACCAAGGGTGAACCATCCACCCTCCCGGACACAGTTGAAGATAGCTCCGATGACGGCACTTGGGAAGCATGTGCAGAGGAGATGGTTAGGAAAACCAATCTTGAAATCTTGTCATTGAGTTCCAGAATTGGAATTCTTACGAAGGAGTTAATGGACCTCCGTCAGTGTCCAATCTATTATGAAGAAGGTAAGGTGTATGGTGATGAAGAAGGTGATGTGTTTCGTCATGAAGAAGGTGTAGATGTAGGTGTTGGTGTAGGTGATGACGGATGTGGAGGTGGAGTTGATGATGAACATAAATGGGATGAAGGTTTTGTTGTCGGAGTTGATTTACATCCTTTAGGGGATGAAGGATGTGGTGGTGTAGGTCATGAACACCCTTTAGTGGATGAAGAACCACCACCCAAACATCACAAAGGTGTAATATCTGAGAAAGGTGGAGCATCCGACCCTCCTCCTTATTATATTCCCGATGATGATGGTGACAATGATGAAGATGAAGACCATCTTCCGTTGAGGAAGTTTGTTGGTGATCCAACCACGGATGTGGATGTTGAAAAACTGTACATTGCAGTTAGTGTAAAAGACCGAGCTAATAGGTTCATGTTTTTTATTTAAATTAAGGTGTTTGTGATTTATTTGTTTGTGATTGAATAATAATTGTATTTTTTCAGGGTTGTGTGCGACATCATTGGGCAGTTATCGTTGTTTACTTTGTAACATGATTTGAGAATTTGAATTGTGTAGGTCGTGTTATTTGCTAGTACAATTTTTATGCACTTTGAAAAAAGGTTGACGGGTGTGGTGAAGAGGGTTCACTTCAGTTCTTTATATGCGGTAAATGTTAAATCGTTTCAATATACATTTTATGATATAAAAAAAATAATGCATTTGGAAATGTACACAGGACCATATTATCCATGATTATAAGAGGAAGGAAAAAAATCAACATGTGTTTAGACTTCATAATTACCAGAGCTATCTGAGGTCTGATCGTTTTGGTCTTCATGACATTGCCAGCGCTGAGTTTGTGAGTTTAAATAATGACTTGTTTTTATGTTTTTGGAATTGTACCATGTCCATGTGCGGATATTTGATATATGTTGTTTTTAGGTGTTTATGCCATTTTGCCATGATTACCACTGGTGGTGTTACTGTTTGAACATGAAAACATTACAAATATCAGTGATTGACTCCTTAAACAAGGCTGTGAGAGATCGGAGGAGGATTGACTTGTTTGTGGTATGAAATGACAGTATATCATGCCCAAAATGTTGATGATTTCAATTTATTATAGTTTTTGATACTAGTTTATGTAATATTTTGTTAGGGTCAAAAGATGGCAAAATTTTTGTGCCTGTTGTACAATCAGCCTGAAGGTAGTATTTCTGCTTTGCCTGTTGTAGAATCAAACATCCCAAGTCAACCGAACTTGTAAGTTGAGGGTAAATAATTTGGTGCTTTCACTATTGTATGTTGTCATAACTTATATATTTGGTTGTTTGATTTCAGATTTGATTATGGAGTAATCATGTTAAAGGCAATGCAAATTTGGGATGGAGAAGACCGGTACAACGGCAAGAGCTTGCCACAATACACAACTGTAAGCATAAAATTCAGTGGTATACATTTGAAATGATGGTGTTGTTTATAACTGAAGCAAAAACATTTTGTTTCAGGAGGAGTTGCGAGAAATAAGAAAGAACTACGTGAAGGAGTGGATTCTGGACGAAGACAACATGGCAAGAATGCAAGCCCTCCATGTCTATGGGTTCTTGGAAGATTGTTGATATTTTGCTTGTAATTCAATTAACATTGTTTCCGTCACAAAGGATATTATGTACAGCATGACATTTATGATGATTTGTATATATATAAAGATGAATAGCATTAAATTGTTCGTGATATTAAGAATGAAATATATTGTTTTCTCACTTGTCTTCGTAATCGATAGCACGATATTAAAAAATGTATTAAGTACTACGAAAGTTATTAAAGGTTCCACATGCTTGGGTCAAGTGACATTGTTGTAATCGTTTACCTGTGGTATGTAAACGATTACACAGAGTCAAATGCAGGATTTGTTTGGTGGAATGCCAAATTGTTGTTCATGTCTTCAGTGAGGTGTAATCGTTTACCTGTGGGGTGTAAAGGATTACACAGAGTGAAATGCAGGATTTGGACACATTCCTGGCCACGAGGGACCAAAATTCTGAACGTAGAGGACCATCCCCATTAACTGTGTTATGTGTGCATGGGTAGGTCTTGTTTGCACACCTAAGTAGTTAGATTACGACCCAACCTTTAACTTAAACTTGGTTGGTTGAAGGCCAAATTGTTGTTCATGTCTTCAGTGAGGTGTAATGGTTTACCTGTGGGGTGTAAACGATTACACAGAGCGAAATGCAGGATTTGGACACATTCGTGGTCACGAGGGACCAAAATACTGAACGTAGAGGACCATCCCCATTGTTTCTGTTATTTGTGCATGGGTAGGTCTTTTTTGCACACCTAAGTACCTAGGTTATGACCCAACCTTTAAGTTAAACTTGGTTGGTTGAAGGCCAAATTGTTGTT